>NC_090757.1:12673282-12765306 GCF_036898095.1 Palaemon carinicauda
TCGACACGAGAATAGTTACAGATGGCTTCAAACTGGTGGAGCCTAGATTTATGTCCACTTTAGGCTCCAGAGCCTTTAAATATGCGGCCCCGAGTCTATATAATAAGCTCCCATGAAACATTCGAAGGATTGAAGACATTAATGCTTTCGAGAGGAAACTGGAGACTTTCTTATTTATTTCATGAGTCTTTTGACAGTGATGATTTAACATTAAACGAACAATACGTGACATGGAACGTTAAATACTCTGAACGAACAAGGTAAAACGACAGTGGAGGTACTGTAGAGAGTAGGGTTCCCCTGCTGTATGGGACCGGAAAAGCAGCCATCTAAGTAAACGCAAGTAAAGTAACCTTCGACACCCTTATACTTACTTTTAGGGGTTTATTTCTCGCCCTCCATCAGACACTAAGAGTCTGTTCAGGCGCGCCTTGATGTGTGAAAATTTCTTTTCAGTTTATATTTTGCTCTGTATCTTTTCAGTTTGCTAGCATTTGTATTCAGACTTCATAATTTTCTGATCACTATTATAACACTTTCCAAAGATATGAGTCTTTAGGTTTTCTTGAAAGCTGCCACAATTTTGCTATTCTTGACATCAAGTGGAAGGTCGTTGAAGAGTCCTAACATCAGCGTCACCAATTTTTATACTTTGAAATAACTGGTAATTCTTCAAAGCCACCTTTGTGCCAAAAAACATACATTCTGTTTTATCTTCATTTAATTTAAGCTTTTTCCTCTGCATCCATGTTTTTATTTCAGTCATTATCTCATCTATTTTCTTCATTGTATCTTGTGTTGTTGAAATTGAAAGGTAGAACTGAGTATCATCTGTATATAGTTTAAAGCCCACTTTTTGTTTTTTCTAGATATGTGATAGCTCGATAGTATATATGTTGAACAAGATAGGGCCCAGAACACTACCCTGTGGTACACCTTTCATAAGAATTCTCTCACTAGATCGGTTTCCAGAAACTTCTACAATAGTCTTCCTGTTCGTTAAGTAGCTCCGCAAAAGTTTCAGTGCTTCCTCAGTCACTCCAATGGACTTTAAGTCATCAAGGAAGTACTCGTGCACAACAGTATGGAAGGCAGCACTAAGATCTACTGTAACATAATCAAAATTCCACCCTTTCCTTCATCAAGAAGACCTATCATATCATTCATTATTGAGCATAAGGTAGTTTCTGTAGAGTGATCAGCTCTGTAGGCCAACCTATTCATTCTACTGTCTATTCAATCGAGTTCACCTCGATTTTGTATAGCGCATCAAATTATACACTGAAAATAATGGAATTTATTAACATTACATTTAAACAAAATTATTATGTGTTAAAAGTGTGTTAATCTCCTCTGCACCCTGACATTGTAGACACCATCTCAACAGATCTCTTGGGATGAAGCTAGTCTCATACCTTACTACAGTAGCTTAGCTGCGACCCACCATAGTCGACTGCTCATCAGATGCAAAACAATGACAAAGGTTAAAAAGGGGTGCTATGATTGATTTCTGGACATAGACCCAACGACTTTTATCTCTCAAATGCATCGCCTATGAGATTAAAAGCTGGCTTCTCCTGGTGATGCGAGATTGTTAATTACCAGTTTACTAACCGAACTAGTAGGTATGCAATTAGCAGCTTGAAGTGAACCACGGAACTAATGGATTAAACAAGAATAGTTTTAAAGAATTTGGCTGTATAAGAATATTGGTAACATTTAACAATGAATTCATAATATTGTATAGTAGGAAATAGACTTAAACGGCGCCGCTTCAATTTGTCTCATAACGCGTGAGAGGAAGAAGCTTTATGGCAAGATACCTCTCTCTCTCTCTCTCTCTCTCTCTCTCTCTCTCTCCACACACACAACGCACTTTAACATTAAACCCGAGAAATTCAAACCATAGAGTTGGGGTTTGTAACCATGATATACCAAAGCTTCTTTACCAGGGATAACTAATTTTGTATCTAACTACGATACCTGAACACTAATGGAGATAAACACTCTACACGTGACGATAAAGAAAAAAAAAAACATCCCTTGTGTTTAAAGAGCGGAGTGCGTAGGCTCAAGCACGCGCATGTGCAAAAGAGAACGGATTTTATTTTATTTTTTCGTGAAATTATGAAATGCTTGGTAAGATAAAAGAGCCAAAGGAACTGGAACTCTAGAAGGAAAGTTTTGCAGATATTTAAAGGCTGCAATTTCAGCCTTATTGACAGGCTTCACTAGGAGGAGTTCATCGCCTTCTTATTACTTACCTGAACTGACGCTGAGTCACGATGAAAATGCACGCACAAACAAAGCAAGAGAGAGAGAGAGAGAGGAGAGAGAGAGAGAGAGTTTTCTGGCATCCTGACATCTAAGAGAGAGAGAGAGAGAGAGAGAGAGAGAGAGAGAGAGCAGCTTTGCATGTACCAAGCGGGGGTTGCACGATCTATAGGTATACCTTACCTAGACCGTGGCAAGGTGTATATCACAAAGTATATACGATGCAAGACATTGTAGGATTCTACAATGAAACCTGAAGCTTCCTTGTTTACAGAATAATACCCAAAAAACCTTGTAAACCTCTTTGTAAATATCTAGATAATTCGATATCGACGAGTTCATTATTACAAAAGCAATGAATGAACACAAAAGCGGCTTCGAATCTCGCGGATGTGAACGTCTATTTAATTAAAGGCCGGTTTCCGATCAAGAAGCACAGTGTTGCCGATAAACTGGTCTACGCTTTAAGGCTATTGGCTGCACCTGTCTGGCTCTATTTTATAGCCATACGCATATTTTTACCTGTTTATTCTTATGATAGAATTCATTTTATGCATATTCCGTTATTTGAAAATATTTTATTTTTCAATTTATAGGTAGCTGGGCACCAGCCATCTGCTGAGATACTACCGCTAGAAAGTTATGGGATCCTTAGACCGGCCAGCCATTAATTACAATGGATCCACGATTAATTTTCCATTTACCTACACATACGCTGAATAATCTGGCCTATTCTTTACATGTTCTCCTCTAGCCTCATACACCTGACAACACTGAGATCACCAAGCAATTCTTCTTCACCCAAGGGATAACTACTGCATTGTAATGGTTCACTGGCTACTTTCCTCTTGGTAAAGGTAGAAGAGACTCCTTAGCTATGGTAAACAGCTCTTCTAGGAGGACAAAATCAAACCATTGTTCTCTTGTCTTGAGTAGGGATATAGCCTCTGTAACATGACCTTCCACTGACTTGGGTTATAGAGTTCTCTTGCTTGAGGGTACACTCGGGCACACTATTCTATCTAATTTCTCTTCCTCTTGTTTTGTTAAAGTTTTTATAATTTATGTGGAAATATTCATTTTAATACTGTTGCTGTTTTTAGAATATTTAATTTTTCCTTGTTTCCTTTCCGCACTGGGATATTTTCCCTGTTGGAGCCCCTGGGCTTATAGCATCCTGCTTTTCGAACTAGGGTAGTAGCTTAGCAAATAATAATAATAATAATAATAATAATAATAATAATAATAATAATAATAATAATAATAATAATAATCAACATTATACCAACAAAATTCCAGAATATCCAGATAAATTTGTTTGTTTCAATTATTGATAGGATACGAAAAAAAATACAGGATAAGTTCATGAAAAAGTAACCGTGTAGACAAAATAAGGTAAAAAAATCTCGAAGAACCTTGTAGATTCTCACTAACAACAGCTGTATCATCAATTCATAGAGGAACTCATCCAAAGAAAATAGTTTCCTTCCTACCAACGTCGATGCGCTTTTGTTCAACGAGGATTATCATTGTGATCCATTGTTGTGTATCTGAAAACGAAAGACAATAGACAAAGGGTGGTGAACGAGCTGGAGTCGAATACACGAGTAAATACATCGAATAAATAAACCAAAGACAAGCAAAGTAAAAAGAAGACTGAACAGCTAGATATATTGACCAATGAGACGAGAGATTATTTCAAGGCAGGGAAATGTTGGAGCTGACAACGGAAGCAATGTATCTTGGTGACTGAATGATAAAGCAAGAAGTTGAGAGAGAGAGAGAGAGAGAGAGAGAGAGACGAGAGAGAGAGAGAGAGAGAGCATGCAAACCAGTGGCACAGTACATAAAAACAGTTGCCAAAACATTTGTAGATGAGGTCATTGGTTACAACATATCAGGAATCTTAGGACAAATTTGTTGAAAAGTTTATCCCTTAATCAATGCAAAATAATACACTATTAAGCCCTAAAAGTTAACCTTTAAATTCTCAGCAAACTCGATGTTGAGTAAACATAGATATTAAAGTGTTTAATAGATATTAAAGTGTTTAATAGATACGCAAAGCGTTGAGCAAGGCCGTCTAGACACCGTTAAGCAATACTATGAAAGATTTTTTTTTTCGGGTAAACTGCAAGTAAGAGGAAGCAAATGAAGAGGGAGGGGCGGAGGAAAGGAAATATCCAAGAGCTACCACTACCCAAATTTGAAGGTTGAATAGATAAAAGGATTAATTATACATCTTGTGATACCCGTTTCCTCGTCTAAGCCCTTACAAAAATCCGAGGGTTTGATAACACGTCTTAGGAGAATCGCTAACAAATATTTAGTATGCAATATAACGCAGGAATACTATAGCGTAAACATGAACAAGAATTTTATGTAAATATGGTACGTATTAAGCATTGACAGGTGAAATGCCATAAAGTCTTTTCAAGCTTTTTTTGGGTAGGCCTACACGTCTATAACATTTTCTTTTAAATATTGTGCTCATATTTGATTTTCACCATTCCCGAGCTTTAATTAGACAAAATCCAATGTCTATTGAATTCCTTTCACCATTCCAGAACTTTAATTATTAGACAAAATTCAATGTTTATTGAATTCCTTTGATATAATATCGTTGTTTTAAAAGATTCTTTATAATTCTGACCATCCTTTGCATTCATGTCCTCCCATACCATAGCATCCACCATAAATTGATTCAAGACTACTTTCTATTGCAAGGCTCAATACCAAACAATAGTCTAAGTTCTATTCCGTCAGTGATAAAATTTTTAAAAGAGCCCAAATAGACATTTTTGTTGTTGGGCAGATTGACCTAAGTCTAATTTGATAGTTTATTTAATGCTTATTTATTCAACGTTATTATCTAACTTATGTCTTTGATAGTTTATCTTCTACGTATTTATTTAACATTGTCATCTAACTTATGTCTATCGTTTTATATTTCTAATATCTTTAATATATTGAATTCTTTGATTACCTCTTTTCCTCACTGGCTACTTTCCGTACTAGGCTTTTGGGCCTTTCCATCTAGAGTTGCAGCTTATAATAATTATACTAATTCTAAATAGTTTCAACCTGTTTAGAAGGCTATGAAGAAGTATACCGCTCTTTTTGTTTTATGTTATGTAAGCCGGTGTAATGGTCTGTTTTTCCCCCCGTCCAAAATTCCCCCAGGGGAAAATATGGCCTAGGATATATACCCACCCGGGGGAACTTTGTCCCAGGATAATATTCCCCCCTCTGGTCCAAGATTTCCCCTTTCCTTGGTGGAGGTAACCATTATTTCGGACAGGAGGGAAAACAGACCAATACACCGGATCATAAAAGTAAGTCATTAATTTCTTTAATTTTATTGTTTTTAGAGTGAGCAGTTCAACATTACCTCTTGCCAGTACAACTTTGTGACCTGGGAAGGGGGTCCAGGGGCTTGTCCCTGGCTAGGGGTTGTAACCTGGGAACTTCTAGGTTAGATTAGGTGGGTTTGTTAGCTTCTGTACCCTTTTGTACCTATTTATATTTTGTGTTAAGGGTATATGGAAGAATGCATTAAAATACACATGTTAATATTATCGTAGCATTGCTAACGCTAGCAATGGCATCGTAACGTTGTTAACATTGTATATATATTCCTAATATTTTGTCAAACTTACCGTTGTTTAAAATAATTTCTCTGTAAGGGAGGGTGGGGAAGAAATGGTCTATGGAGGGAAAGTATATTAGGGCTGAAATTCCCCCCTGGGAGAATAACAGCCGGGTTGCTTTTCTCTGGGGAAATCGATCCTAGGCTAATTTTTCCGGGGAGAATTTCCTGCTACACCGGGTTATAAATGAACTTTTTCGCAAAGTAAAGCAAATATCAACATTAACATATTAAAGAAACAAAAACACTCGGCCTCATTACTTGCATCAACTATCGACTAGGCGGCTATTCACTGCACGGATTAAATACTATTGATTACAAATATTCCATAGGGTGAAATATAATAAACCGTGTTTAATGATGTGCATTAATAATGTTGAAACTTTCCCCGGAGGTAATTATATATAATATTGCGGTAAAACACTAATCAACGTTAATGACCCGCAGATTACGTCTATTGAAATCCCTTTCAATGAAAGCGTAATACTAGGACAGCTTCATTAAGATTTTAAATAAAAATTTAAAGTAAAACAAACAGAAGGGACCATAAGACATTTCCTATCAAGTAGTTAAGAGATTTTAAGCTTAAAACTGAAATGAGGAAAGACCACACGCACCCAACAATAAAAATATCAAACCTTTGTTGTGCTATTCCGTACACCGTAAAAATAGATGAAAGTTACACAACCCTTTATACAGTGGGCGACTCCCACCACAAATTTTGGAGGTAAGCCAAGATGTGTAAAACAAAGATTAACCAGAATATTTATAGTTGATGGGCTAAGTCCGACATATAAAAGCCGAAAAGAGTGTGAAATTCTAAAAATTCAGTTACAATGCATGAAGAGTAACCGAAATAATACCTTTCAATAGACCAATAAACTAACCTTACCAGTGTTCCTAAGTAATGATACTCAAGCCATATGTGGATCCCAGCTTACTGTTAAGTAAACCAGCTAATCAATCGAATCCAATTAGCCGCGTTGATTGATTGCCTTCCACGGAAAAAGCAGATCCCGGTGAAGAGACGAATATTATGCATTCACTGACTGACAAAAGGGAACTGCTAGTTTCTTTACAGTTAAAAAGTGAAAACTTCTTTTCAACCGTTATACCCAATTTAAAGGGGGCGGTTGCCTATGCGCTCAATGGTGGTGCTCAAATTGTGACATGGCGTATCCATTTACCTGACTCGTCACTTACTCATATGTGACTACAACTTCTTCTAAAGAAAATAGTACTGTAGGTAAGTTAAAAAAAATCGAAAAGGTAAAAGCCAATTGACACTTGCACGATTTTCGTTTCCGCAATACTGCACACTCGCACGGTGCGTCGTGTCAGCGGTAAAGTCTATATAGGGAGTATGTGAATGTGCGGGTGTGTAGTGAGAGTTTTGAAATGTTAGAAAAAAATGGCATGGATTAATGTTCGTGCCATTTACCCTTCTGGTACTCCGGACAAAACTTTAATTATTGACACGACGAAATACACGACATGGAAGAAACGAACACAGTGCGTCTTGTGAGTGGCAATTTGTCTTTGCAGAGTGCAGGCCTCTTTGGAGTATGTATACGTGTCATATCGTGTTATTCTTATATCTGCCATAATTATTTATTATTAGTTGGTGAACCTGGGGAATGTGGCTTTTTACATACAATACACATTAGACTAAATAAACCACGAGGAAACTGTTAGTAAACTAATACTTTCAAAGATCAAGTGATTAAAAATACTGATTTTTTACTTTAACGTCTGCTTTTCTGGTCCTATACTGCAGGGGAACCTTGCGCTCTACAGAACATTTCTTAGCTCATTTTATCGTAAATATACTTCAAGGCATTCGGCATTTCACACCACATATTGCTCATTTGTTGACAAATTCACATTATCGAAGCACTTGGTAAACCAGGAAGTCTTCAGTTTCCGTTTGAAAGCCTTTGGTTTTTTTTTCTTTATAAAAATCAATACTCTTATTAATGGGCCTACAGTAGTACAAAGTTAGAGGAAATGAAGCAGTAATCCTGACTAAGTGGCAAAGTAAAGAGGTATGTAGGCCCACGTCACTAAACGCAATGGCAATCGTCCAAGAGTTTTATTACTCCACTGAGAACACGAGTTAATGGCATATATATATATATATATATAGAGAGAGAGAGAGAGAGAGAGAGAGAGAGACATGTACATTACTGAGGAGAATAGGTAAGGAAGGCTTCATGACCTACCAAGCCCACAGAGAGAGAGAGAGAGAGAGAGAGAGACATGTACATTACTGAGGAGAATAGGTAAGGAAGGCTTCATGACCTACCAAGCCCACAGAGAGAGAGAGAGAGAGAGAGAGAGAGAGAGAGCCATGTACAGTTGGATACACTAGTGAGGAGAATAGGTAACGAAGGCTTCATGACCTACCAAGTCCAAGTTCTCTCTCTCTCTCTCTCTCTCTCTCTCTCTCTCTCTCTCTCTCTTGGGAAGTACAATAATACTGAAATTTCATATAGTTGTTGTTATTATTATTATTATTATTATTATTATTATTATTATTATTATTATTATTGTTGTTGTTGTTGTCGTTGTTGTTATTGTTATTGTTGTTATCATTAGCTAAGCTACAGCCGTAGTTGGAAAAGCACGATGCTATAAGCCCAAGGGCTCCAATAGGGGAAAATAACCTAGTGAGGAAAGGAAACGAGGAAATAAAACTACAATAGAAGTAATGAACAGTAAAATAAAATTTCATGAATAATAACAACACTAAAGTGGATCTTTCATATATAAATTATAAAGTCTTCAAAAGAAATAGGATGAGAAATCAGATAGAATAATGGGCCCGAACGTACCTAAAGAAAACCCAACCCCAAGATAATGGAAGACCATGGTACAGATGTTATGGCGCTACCAAAGACTAGAGAAATTTTATTTTTTTACTTTGGAGTGTCCTCCTAGAAGAGCTGCTTATCATAGTTAAAGAAACTCTTCTACCCTTACCATCATTATTGAATTTTTAAGTAATAGATTGCAAAGAGCTGTTGTTGATGGGCCCCATATGGAATTAGGAATATGATATCTGGTATTCTCAGGGTAATGTTCTTGGCCCATTACTTTTCATACTATATACACATGATACATGGTTTGGCCTAGAAAACAAACTTGTTGCATATGCAGATGATGCTACTCTCTTTGCATCAATTCCATCTCCTGAATGTAAATCTGGGGTTCGTGAACCCCTTGATAGAGTTCTAGCTAAAATTAGTGCGTGGTGCAAATGATGGGGTATGAAGTTGAATCCTAACAAAACTCAAAGTATGATTGTAAGTAGCCTAGGTCGAGAACAGTGGCTCCTCAACATCCGGAACTCAGCATTGATAATGTTTCTTTAACTCTGTATGACTTTTAAAATTTTTGGTGTGATGCTCGACGGCAAATTCACTTTAGGTCTGTCTTCTTCAATTGCACAAAAAAATTGGCTTATTGAGAAAGTCTTAAGATTTTCGGTGATCAATCTATTCTGAAGAAGTTTTTTAATTCTTCCATTTTACCTTCTTTCAAGTGCGTTTCTCCTGTCTAGTCTTCAGCTGCTGACTCCCCTCTTAATTTGTTGGACAGAAACTTACAGTCTATTAAATTCCTCTTTCCTGAACTAGATATTAACCGCTGGCACCGTCGTTCAATTAGTTCGTTATGCATGATGCATAAGATTTTTCATAGTTCTGACCTTCCTTTACATTTAAATCTTCCCGGACCGTCTATCCTGATCGTAATATTAGGTATTCAGTTATTTCTATTATATATATATATATATTATATATACTATATATATATATATATATATATATATACATATATATATATATATATATATATATATATATATATATATATATATATATATATATGTACACACATTAATCGACAAAATCCTCCTATAACCAACGTCAAGAATGGCTTTTGGCAATATAATTAGTGGAGTAATTATCAAAGTTTCAGGATTAATTAGTCGTAAATAATGAGCCCTAATGAGGGACTGGGTTAAGATTCAAGCATTTCTGGAACGATGCTAGATTGGAATTTTTGAATTTTTTGTCTTATGCCATACTGCTGCTGCTAATTATGTCATTGGTGGTGAAAGCTGTAAGAAAAAGATTAGCCAATTATGCTTAATTATCAATTAACTTGATTAACAATTAATAGAGGCATTCAAAATTCTTAAAGGAATAACAAATGCAGATTACAACAATCTACTCACGCTTAGCACAAATCAGTCCAGAGGTAACTGATACAAACTGGAATTGAAAAGATACAACACCACTCAATGTGTCAATTTATTTAAGTTGGGGAATGGAAAAACGGACTAATTTTCCATCAGGGATGAGTTTTTCTGAAAAAAAGACAAATTGTTAATCGATTTTTTGAAGCAAGGATATTTTCCATATATTGAGGTGGTTGCAGAAAGAAAATGGACTTCTATCACAATTATTTTTCCTTTTAACAGGGGAATTGTGAATGAACCACATTTGAAATAAAAGACTTAGTTAAACGCAATAACTTCAAACCGTTGAAAAAATAATTGAAACACGCATGCGTTGATATGACTGAAGTTGATTTTGATATGTATAGTGACCCAACAATTAACTATTCAGCAGTCGTAAAACTTAACCTAAGAAGGGGTGTACACAGTGATGAAGCAAATGAATTGATTCAGTTTTTTTCAGATATTTTTTGTCAATTTTCTTCTCTTCAATTAGGATTCATCCATCGTTAAAGAATACCAAGCCAAGGATTACAGTCTGAGGAACTATGGTTTACACCAGTGGTTCCCAACCTGGGGGAAAATATGAAGCTTCCAGGGGGGAAATAATTACACTATCCACTAACTAAAACATGCAGAAAATGTCCTCCTAGTACGTGCGGCAATATGTTGTTAGCCATTCAATTTTGATAGGATCATATCAGTTCTCACTGACATGATATTCAAGGGGAGAATTGGAATATCATTTCCATTTCTGAGGCAGGCGAGTGGGCATGAAGGGGGAAATCTGGATGGTTGAACTGGTTGCAGGTTACACAAAGCAACACGGTAACAGTTACTTTGTATTTCGCCCCCTTTTATGTTCATACACGCTCTTACAGTGTAACGGTATTGCCTTTTTTATGGTCTCTGTCTCTCCCCCGCACTGATAATATAAGCCTGTTCAAGATTGCTATCTCATGTTTTGTACTGTTTGAATTTTGTATCCTTCTTGCTTTCAACTATCTGTATATAAACTCGTTGTCTTGTTGAATAAAGTCAGTTGCATTGAAAGGAAAAAAATCAATACTATTGCAGTGTACGAGCGTGTATGAAACACCTTAAAGGTGGGTACTGCTTCTGTGATTTGTTTATTTCTTACATTGAAAATAGAATACTGTACATACATTCAATAAAATACAATCTACTTTTTAATCAATACTATATTGTAGATCAGACGCAATTAGAATTTTTAGATGATATTTGGGTTTACAAGGTCATACGAATGTTTCTTCAGGTCTTACCAATGATACTTAAACATCTTTTCAAGGACTTTTGTCAACATTTTATTCATATCTATATCTCAGCTTCGGCAGGCTTTAGTTTTGTTATTAATATACACAATGCTTAATTAATTTAGGGTTGTGGTGGCTCATGTGGTAACGTCCCTGACTGTTGATCGCCAGACTGGGGCTTGAGTCCTGCTTAAACTCGTTAGTTCCTTTGGTCTCTGTAACCTCACCATCCTTGTGAGCTAAGGAAGTGGGGGGGGGGGTTGTTGTGGGAGCCTATAGGTCTATCTGCTGAGTCATCAGCAGCCATTGCCTGACCGTCCTTGGTCCTAGCTTGGGTGGAGAGGGGGCTTGGGGCTGATCATATGGTCAGTCTCTAGGGCGTTGTGCTACTTGATAGGGCAATGTCACTGTTCCTTGCCTCTACCATTCATGAGCAGCCTTTAAAACCTTTAAATCTTTTACTGAGAAAGGAACTTGCTGTATCTAATACACTTTCTATAGCAATTTATTATTTGCTCCTATCTCCTGATATTTATATGAAGTTTTTATATATTTTTTTAATACAAGATAAATAAATTGAAGTCTAGAATAAACTGCTGCGAGGCCAACGCTGGTAAACCAACCCTGTTAAGCGAGTAAAATTGCATCAAAGCAATTTATACCAGAAGAGCCCTTGACTTCAAGAGCTTACTCTTCATTTGTTTCTTGACCACAATAGTTTTGATGTTTACCCAAGTCTCTCTCTCTCTCTCTCTCTCTCTCTCTCTCTCTCTCTCTCTCTCTCTCTCTCTCTCTCTCTCTCATGTAGTTGGAGTGCCAAAAACAGTGGTCATTCAAATTCAAATATAATCAAGTTGTCCTAAAAGGAAAAACATTTTCTTAAATATTGAAATTAGGAAAAATGTATATCACTTCATCATCACTTGGTATGAACAGCTAATTATCTGTTTGAGTAATAATGAGACCCAGATTATCCATTCCAAACTTATCCAAAACAACTTGTAAGGTCAGAATGTTTTAAAAGTTATGAATAGAGTTAAATTACATTGAGATGGTGCGGGACGTTTTAGGCTCATTTTCTATAAGTCTACCTGCTGAGTCATCAGCAGTTATTGCCTTGCCCTCCCTGGTCCTAGCTGGGGTGGAGAGTGTGCTTTGGCGATGATCATATGTATATATGGTTAGTCTCTAGGACATTGTTCTTTCCCTAGAGTACTGTCGCTAGCCCTTACTTCAGCCATTCATGAGCGAGAAAGAAAGGAAAATCATTGGGGCCTTACAGGTACAATAAATGAATCATGTACCGGGTAGTTAGTTTACTGAGGTAGACTATACACTGGATAAAGAATTGCATAGGTGGGCATCTCATCTCCAAAAGTGCCCTGAGAGCTGAAAATATCCCTTTGAGCAATCCTCTCTCAGGGAGAAAACGGTGAATAGGAAAAAAAAAGAATCTCGTCCTTTTACAGTCAAATCACAGGACAGCCTTATTTCGTAAGAGCGCTGCCTTTTGACCAATGCTAAGGAATGGGTATTTAAATAAAATGTGTAAAAGCAAAGGAATTAACGTAGCTTTGAAATAGCTCAAGGACGACTTACCTTCTTTGTTTAGTAATGTACTAGTGTACGCGACCCGTCAAAATGACAGCTAAATATTTGGATAGATATGCACACACACAGATTCAAGCCTTCCCACCCCCTCCCCTTTCCTAACATTAACACGGCAGTTTCGGTAATTTACGGGAAATTGTGGTTTCCGAGTGTACCTCTCGGGGTACCCCCTCTCACCAAGGTATGACTTATGACTACTCCCTCTACCCGAGGGATTGGGAGAGAATAAGTAGTCATATGACTTACAATGCCGTAGAGCGTGACAGGATATATATATATATATATATATATATATATATATATATATATATATATATATATATATAGAGAGAGAGAGAGAGAGAGAGAGAGAGAGAGAGAGAGAGAGAGAGAGAGAGAGAGAGAGAGAGAGAGAGAATGTTGCTCTTTATTATTATTATTATTATTATTATTATTATTATTACTTGCTAAGCTACGACCCTAGTTGGAAAAGCAAGATGCTATAAGCCCGGAGGCTCCAACAGGGAAAATAGCCCAATGAGGAAAGGAAACGGGAAAAATGAGGAGAAGTGAGATAGAATAATATGCCCGAGTGTACCCTCAAGCAAGAGAACTAACCCAAGACAGTGGAAGACTATGGTACAGAGACTATGACACTACCCAACGCTAGAGAATAATGGTTTGATTTTGGAGTGTCCTTCTCCAAGAAGAGCTGCTTACCATAGCTAAAGAGTCTCTTCTCCCCTTACCGAGAGGAAAGTGGCCACTGAACAATTACAGTACAGTTGTTAACCCCTTGAGAGAAGAATTGTTTGGTAATCTCGGTGTTGTCAGGTGTATGAGGACTAAGGAGAATATGTAAAGAATAGACCTGATTATTCAGTGTATGTATAGGAAAAGGAAAATGAACCATAATCAGAGAGAAGTATCCAATGTAACACAGTCTGGCCAGTCAAAGGACCCCATAACTCTCTAGCGGTAGTATCTCAACGGGTGGCCAGTGCCATGGCCAACCTACTACCTTTCCTATTACATGGGAAAGATGCGCTTTCCTCGAGTGCATCAAAATTCAGAAGGGACTAAATGAAGACGTTTTCCTCTTTATGCCAGAATTTCATTCTCCATTTAAAAGTGTCTAAAAATATTAAGAGAATGGGAAGTTTAAATGTCATAGGACCAATTGAAATCCTAAGATCGGTTACTTACTTTTACGAGTTAATTTCTCGCCCTCCATCAGACACTAAAGGTCTGTTCAGGCGAGCCTTGGTGTGTGAAAAAATAATTTCTTTCCAGTTAATATTTTGCTCTGTATCGTTATCAGTTATTTCGCTAGCATTTGTATTCAGGCTTAATAGTTTTCAGGTCACTGTTATAACACTTTCTAAAAAGATAAGTCTTCAGGTTTTTCTTGAAAGCTGCCACATTATTGCTATTCTTGACATCGAGTGGACAAGTAGACATATATGAACCTGAGTACGCATCGTATTCCAATGAAATGTCAAATGAGCAACTTTAGTGGCAACTTCGAGAAACCGGAGTAGTTGATTGATTGATATTCAATATAGCTTCTAATAGTTAAGTCCCTAACACGTACCTGTGAAAAGTATGACGTTTAATATAGGGAATGGGTAAACTACAGTCTATCCCTGGAGTATACTCTTATTATAAATACTGTTTAAGTTGCTAAAATATCTGTTTGTATGTAAAGTATTAGTTATTTTTAAGATTTTTTTTTCCATTTGATTTTCTATAGTAAATAAGCTGCAATGAATGACTAAGTCAGTAATAATTGGATAAATATCATCAACCGGAATTAAACATTGTTCATTGATATTATAAAGAAATGCTTCTCAGTATCATACCACTGAAAACATAACTGCTCAAATAACAAGTAACAAAATAGTAAATGTAAATATAAAACAGTATTAAACATTGCCCCTAAAAAAGTTGCCGTAAAACGAATTCTGTAAGCGACTCTATTGTGAATACAGAATACAGTATTTTCAGTTCATGTTCGTCCTACGGGCCAACCAAGGGAAAGGCCCGTGCCACCAACAAGTGTTGGCTATAATACTCCAAAAAGAAGAAGATTCATGTTCGTAAACAAAATAATTTTCTTTTCGAAAGCTAAACTCGAGTTACATGGGGCTATTCTGTTAACATATTAAAAGAGGTTAAATGCAATTTATCTCTTTACAGCGTAATGTAACCAATGAAACTCTGTTGGAACTATATGTCTGGTAATGTCACCTCCAATCAAGACCCCCAAACCTCTTGAGATATAAATAGCCGAATCAAATTTTTGAATCTTCATCGACTTCCACGGATAAATGTCAGAAAAGTCAGTATTCGTTTACGTCATCGCTAATTTCAAAATATCAAAGAAAAATGTTGCCATTTGGCTAATCTGAAAAACACCCGTGTCTTTGGGATATAGCTTTATGCTTGCGGAATTTTATAACAATTATCAAGGGTTCAGTTGTCACGATATTTTTTTTTCTTCAATGCATCATCAAATAAGCAAGACTTGTGAAAAATTTTAAATATGAAATGTCTTTAGAAAGTTATCAATATTGGAAAGAAATTTTTTCTTTCTATTTCTATAAGGTAATTTATTAAATTTCTTTACAAATTAATTGAAATTTATTTAAATGAAAAACATTGACAGAAAAGCTATGATACAAGGTCTATTTTATCAATCTTGATAAAGGGGATGGCTTCGTAAAAAAAGAAAGAAAAGAAAAAGGTTAATACAACGTCCATTTATTAACTGCTATACTCGTATATTATTATTATTATTATTATTATTATTATTATTATTATTATTATTATTATTATTATTATTATTATTATTATTATTATTATTATCCAAGCTACAACCCTAGTTGGAAAAGCAAGATGCTATAAGCCCAGGGGCTCCAACAGGGAAAAATAACCCAATGAGGAAAGGAAATAAGGAAATAAATAAATGAAGAGAACAAATTAACAATAAATCATACTAAAAAAGTAACAACGTCAAAACAGACATGTCATATATAAACTATTAACAACATCAAAAACAAATATGTCATAAATAAACTATAAAAAGACTCATTTCCGCCTGGTCAACAAAAAAGCATTTGCTCCAACTTTGTAAATAAGAGCTTGGTCCATTTATTCAAATGTCTTTATTATTGAACAATGCCACGGTCAACCTGAAATGAACATAAAACATATTTAGAATAAATGATGAACAATGTATATAACTTAAATGAACATAAAACATATTAAGAATAAATGATGAACAATGTATATAACTCAATGTTTATAACCCTCTACTTTGAACTTTTGAAGTTCTACTGATTCAACTACCCGATTAGGAAGATCATTCCACAACTTGGTAACAGCTGGAATAAAACTTCTAGAGTACTGCATAGTATTTGAGCCTCATGATGGAGAAGGCCTGGCTATTAGAATTAACTGCCTGCCTAGTATTACGAACATGATAGAATTGTCCAGGGAGATCTGAATGTAAAGGATGGTAAGAGTTATGAAAGCATGAATATCCTTGAAGTTATAAGAAAATATTATTCTTTTATAGTATGAAGAAAAATAGCGCTGAAGCAAAGCAATCGTTCTCTGACACAGACATTGATAGTTCAGCTCGTTTTCGTGTAATTGATAATCTTGTAAGGACACCGCTCCCTCCGTCGTCCAGAAATTCAACAAATTGTCTATTTATTTAAATTCTCCTTTCGCCACACCGTGGCTTCCTATATATGTGCATTCCGCTCCCTCAGAGCTACAATTTGACATATGTATTATTTCATTACATGTTTCTGTTTACTTGCAATTCGTGTATTTGTTCATGCAAGAAAACACATATATTTTGGCGGGAAGTTCAAGCTGAATTGGCACCTACGCCATGCTACCTTTCCGTCCGCACCCTGTATTATATTCCCACGCATGTTTGGATAAACTATCACTGTCCTTACAATCTGTATATCACCTAAAAAAAGATAAAAAAGTGAGCTGAAAAGTATTTTGTTGATATTCATTTCCTTAAGGCTTATCATCTCGAGCCACTTAACATTGAATCTACTTTTCATTACACTGACTGACTTTTAAAACTAGAAAGAAGTTTAAGATGTGTGCAATGACGTATCAAGTTATCAGAACCATCGTCCAAAAATAGTTAAGAGAATTGTTACATATCGTACAGTCGATAATTCGTGTCTACGCAAGAATAGTTACAGAAGGCTTCAAGTAATTGGAGCCAAGATATACGTCTACCATAGGTTTTAGAGCTTTCAAAATTGAGTGACTTTGAGTCCCCTAAGACTACATAACAAGTTCCCACTGACATCCGAAAGGAAAGAGATATCAACCCTTTCAAGAAGCTGGAGACTCTTGAATTTGACAAGTAACGTGGAATACTCTGTATGATACTCTAAATGCGTAACAATATAAACGAAAAAAAAAATCTTGTTGGGCACAGGGTTTCCACGTGTGACAGGATCAAGCTATAAAGTAAAAGTTAAGATAATGGTACACAGAGAAGGAAGTGAGTATAAACAAGGAAAGCCAAAGGGTTGCATACATAGTCCAAGAAATAAGTAAATAGGGAGACAGAAAGCACGTTAATAAAAGGAGTAGAGTAGGAGTATGGCATTGGAAGTCAAACAAAATATATGAAACAGTGGTTGTACCAACAATATTTGTAAATGTAGAGACTTGGAGTGAAATAATAGGTAAAGAATGAAATATCTAAAAATTTCTACAATACTGAATGATTGAATATTTGCATTAACATCCATCAAGTACTCCATATTGGGGCATCACAGTAGGAACAAGAATGTGAAAAGTTTATTGATGAATAGACTATAAGAAAATAATGTTATTCCATATCGTAAACTATGGTGATAATTGGATACCAAACTCAGAACCCCGACGTGAATTGGACTGGAGCGGTAGCATTAAAAAAAAAAAAAGGAAAAAACATGTAGCGAAATATAAAATTAAAATAGAATAAATTGGGGAAATTACTCCGAAAAAAATAAGAAAATTCCGGAAAATATGGAGAAAGCAATTGAAAAGAAGAAAAAAGGAATGAACATTTTTCCTTTTTTTAGATTTATACAGTAGAGTTTTATATTAGAGAAATGGACATGGATAAGACAGTCTTAGTCATGAACGCGAAGATATACAAGCTCTGGCTACAATAGGCTTTAGAAATATATTATAGCAGAATTGTAGCAACATACTTTGTAGTCGATGGACTACAAATTGTTCATACTATATTATAGATGACACAAAGAATAACAATAAAGGCAATGACTTTTACAGCCAGTGAATATGCACTAAGAATAAATAAAAAAGGCAACATTTGTATATTATAATGAATTCCCTCCAACAGAAATTGAAGGTATCAAAGTGGTTAGTTCAATCATATAGCTAGAGACAACAGTTTTAAACGATAAACTACTCCCAAGAACATTAAAAAAAAATATTTGATAAAGCCTAAAAATTCACAACCCAGTCTCATCTCAATTAGAAGCTGCAACAGAAAAATATAGGTAAGTTTTTTTTAAAGGGTTGGCTCTCCCAAGCCTAGCTCCTACACTCAGCTGTGACACTTTATTTAACTAGAGAGGGATAGATAAACTACAAGTATTAGAAAACAAAATTTTTAGGTTAATATTATGAACCCAAAAGCATCCACCAATCAGCGCATTAAGGGCAGAAGTTGGATCCTCCAACTCAGCTATGTAATATATATGAAAAACAACGGAGATGGATTGGCGAAATAAATATTTCTTGATATGTTTGAAAAGCAACATATGAGATGGGCAAAAGTAATAAAACATCAGCTTCAAGTTCTGAGCTTACATATCCACGGCCTCCTCAACGTAAAAGATCTAAATAAATTTATAAAATCTTTACTATAGACGGAAACCGCAAGCACAAGAAGAAAATGTTTATGTAAATGGACAAGGAGGAAGAAATTTGAAAATGCTAATACAGAATGAAAATTGCGTGAGGAAGAAGAAACTTCGATGCTATTCTAATAGAGTGGGTAAACTAACTTTAATATTGGAAGTAAATGCGTTTTACTAATGAAACCACAATCACGAAAGAAGACAGTAGAAAACATGCTATTTTTGAGATAGAAAAAAAGGAAAAATATTTAAATATAGAAATATTTACAAATTGCGGAAATAAGGAATAGAAATACTAAATGATTTCTAAAACAATATTAAAAAACCCAATTTAAATAGAAAACCACACAGGGTCGCCGTTACAAAGGCTCCAAACAACAAAAACTACTATACTGAATTGGACTAGATACAAGTGACACCCATCACCCCTTCAGCTTATATTTATTTGTGTGTTTACGTTGATATAAACATTGGCATGATCTACAACCGTAAAAAGGTTTAAAATGAAACTTTATTCCGTTTCTCATCAAGTGATGTTGTACATTTAATTCTAATAAGCTTTTCAAACTGTAGTCATATAACTTTTACCGAATGTACCGGCAAGCTAGTTTGTATAGAATAGTCGTAACAATCCGGAATTGTCGACTATAGATAGTCAATTGCGGGAATAGATTTTTATTATAGGTTGGACATTATGAGTCTGGGAATATAATTGCTATTCCAGGTTAATACACGTCATTTCAAACTTACCATTTATAGGTTAAATACCACTGAACTAGATTAGGTTAGCCTAACCACCCTATACAAATACCATGGGAAAACAAGGTGGTGCTATTGAATGTTTTTAATATGGCTATTCCAGGTTTGGATCTATATAATGTAGGTTAGGTTATTAAGTTTACCCCTAAGAACTACATGGGTTTTACTAGGCCTCTTAGGCAAGTGATTAGTATAATATTATCACTGAATACTGCACAATGTTTCCCCATATTTAAGCTTGCTGATTAGCTTTGGAATTAAATTAGATGTGCAGTATTAGGTTGTTCTGTTTTATTATGTTTCTTTGATAGAATAGGCGTATGTACTTCGAGCCCTTTCTCCAGCGTAAGATATTTATTATAAAAATACAATAATAGGCAATAAGTAGGAAAGAACATGCCAAAGATGGCCGTAATGCAATGGATATCACTATATAAAAGCAAATTAAGAACACACAGTCAAATACTTGGAATTTTGCATTTTAAACATTCCAAGAGGAACATCTTTACTTCAATCACAAGACATTGTGAAAATAAGGAATTACAGAAGAAGTATAAGGACACAGTACTACTACCGGTAACAACGTTCCCCTTGCATGTTGAAGGGCACAGAAGAGTGAAAAATGAGCTCCATGTTCAAAAGGTATGATGCCTCTGTTTGTTTCTTCTGGTTATGCTGATATTGATTATGGTTAATGTTTATAACATTTTGCATTAATGTAACTTAGGCATTTTTAATCACAAAATCTCGCCCTTACTAATTGACTCTTTCATACTAAAACTTTTCCCTGAAATTCTCCATTGTCATATAAAAAAAGGATTGATTACTGTACTGAACTTGATTAATTGTCCCTTAATGATAGTACCCAGTATCATTAATCCTGTTTTCTTTGAAAACTGATTTGTTCCGTAACTGAATACAAACCACGCTATTTACATGGGGTAATTACTTCGGCGTAGCTGAATGACGAGCCATGAAGTTTTAATGAGGGTTTCCTACCCTGGAGGGGGGGTGGGTGTTAGCTAGCTACCCCTCCCCCCTCACACACACCGGTGATTAGCTCACTTTACTTTTGGCTCGGAGAGACGACAGACCTGTCAGCGCTCTCCTCTCTTTTGACTGCCATAATTTTGTTTGCTTTTTCTTTCAGTGTGTGTGTGAAGTTGGCCTCTACTCCTCCTTATGCGCACTTGCCCTGGACTTCCCGGCCGCCCTTGTGGGACCTGTATGTCGGCCGTAGAAATGGATCCTCACTCCTTATGCCCTCAGTGTAGGAGCCAACGGTGTGATAGGTCTAATTTGTGCATTGAGTGTAGGGAGTGGTCTACCTCCCAGTGGGAGAGGTTTGCCCGGTGACGTAAGAAGAAGGCTAAAAGGGATCTTTCTCCTTCCGAGGCTTCTCGGAAGAGAGAAAATCCAAGGTCTTCTTCTTCCGCCGCCCATTCCTCCTCCGAAGCTCCCGCTCGGGCGGCCTCTTCTGAGAGGCCGGCGAGTGGTAGCGTAGACCGTAATGTTGTTGATGTCATTATGCAATCCCGTGGTGAGGGAGAGGTCGTTGCCTCCCATAGCGAGGCAGCTGCCCCTTCCCCCTCAGAGGAGGTGTTTGTTTCTAACAATGATCTCATTCAGCTTTGGGCTTCCTTGGGGCTACAGGGTTCGCCCTCCAAGAAAGTCCTGTTTGACATGATCATACGGGGTGCGGCCGCCGAACAATCGTCAACTACAGCGGAGATAGATCCTCTGTCTGTGGTTGACGTTGTTGTTTCGGAAACATCCTGTGGTTCTGGCCAAACACCCGTTCCTGTGGCTGCGGTAGCGGAAGGCTCCGTCTCCCCCTCCGAACATACTTTGAGGGAGGAGCTTAGTCCTACGGTCTCTCCTTCCGTTGAGACTCCCTCTTGGGGGAGTTCTCTGGTAGAGACGCCTCTTCGGAGGCCCCATGATGGTCAGCTTGCTGATCCCGCGGCCCCTCTTGGGCGGATAAGGCAGAAGGCTCGCCCTCTCCTTCGCCGTAGAGGCCTTCTTTCCCCCTTTAAAGGGGTTAGGAGGCGCCTCTTCGGCTCTTTGTCACCACAGTCCTCTGCGGAGGAGACGACTCGCCGCTCTCCTGTCCTGCCAGCTACCAACCTAGACCTCTCCGGGGATCGTTCGCGATCCCCTTTGGAGGATGGTCGACCTTCGGGACAAGGTTCACATAGACCTTCTACATCCAAGGCTTCTGACGCGCTTTACGCGCCTCCTGAGACTGCCACTGCGCAGTCTCCAGGCCCATCTGGGTCTCAGGGACTTGAGCGTGAAACTGCGCCTCTTGCCCCTAAGCGTAAGGCTCTGCCTGCGCCCCCTGCTGTCGTTCCTGATGTTCCTGACATAGCGCCTCGGCGCTCACCCTTAGGCATTCACGCCACTGTTCCTGTTTCGCGCCAGGGTTCCCTTGCGCGCCCACGCCCATCGGCGCCCCGTCACCCTCCAGCTGTTCCTGAAGTAGCGCGCAAGCGCCCAACTGCGCAGACGCGCCTGCTCCTGATATAGCGCCGCCGCGCTCACCTGCGCGCACGCGGCCAGTTCGTGATAAAACGCCTACGCGTCCACCGTTGCCAGCGCTTCGGCGCTCCCCAGTTCCTGTTCCATCACGCGCGGTCCAAGAGGTTCCTGAGTTGGCGCACAGACGCCCTCAGGTCCCTGCGGACTCGTCGTGCCCCTCGGGGAAGAGACGCGATATGCGTCCCCGCGCGATTCCAGCTCCAGCGCTCACGCGCTCTCCAACACGCCCACGTGTCGCCTTGGATTCATCGCGCTCACCTAAGGAGGCTCGCGCTACGAGGGAGGTTCGCGCGCAGTTCCTGTACCAGCGCCCATGCACTCTCCAACGCGACGCGCGTCGCGCCGACTCAGCGTGTCGCTCCAGAGGTTGCCAAGTCAGCGCACGGGCGCTCACGGCTGCCTCTGGAACCGCGCGAGTCTCCTCCAGACACGATCGCGCACGACGCTCAACTAACGCGTCCTGTTCCAGCTACACGCCCTGTATTCAAGGCAACAGTGGTTGCCCTAGAACACCCTCTCGTGGTTCGCACCGCGTGACTTCCAAAGCAGCGAACCCCGGTGCGACCTGTTCCTGATGTGTGCTATGCGTGCCCACGATCGCCAGCGCAACTAGCGCACCCACAGGTGAGTAGACCGGTCCTTCCCGATCGTCGCCAAACTTCTCGCCCCCAGGTCGCTCGCGAACCTGCTCCAGCGCTATCGCGCCCTCGGCCGGTTCTCCCGGACACGCGCTCAGGCGCCCCTGTCATCTCGCGCCCTTCGGGGCTGCACCAGGTCGCTGCGCGCCCGCGCGTTCGGCCTCCTCCTGTTCCAGCTCCTGATCGCCGTACGCCTACACCATCGCCTACGCGCTTTTGCGGCCTTGTTCCCGCTCACGCTGCTGTACGCCTCCGCGCTCACGCGCCCGCTCTGTCGCCAGCGCGCCATCGCTCCTGACCATCCACCTGCGCGCCATCACGCCCTTGCGCCCGCCCGATTTTCCAGCATCGTGCTACCCTTCCGCGCGCGACCCTGCTCCGGGCCCGTTTCACGAGCCTCAGCGCGATCGCCGACAGGCGGATTCTTCCTTGTCGCGCTCCCCTCCCCACAAGCGCAGACCAGCGCGCTCGCCAGAGGGGGAGCGCTCCCCGGACAGGTCTAGGGATTCTTCTTTTCCAGCCCTGAAGGCGAGCCCTCGTTCGTTGACTCCTCCTAGGGATCCGTCGATCCCCTTCCCTCCAGAAGGAGTGTCAGACAGCAGCCTTGGTTCGACACCCTTCTCAGAGCTCTCGTGCGGGCGATTAAGCCACCCCTCTCTGATTTGGGTCGCGAGCCAGCGGCAGTATCCTCCCCCCTGAAGAGGAAGAGAGGAGTCTCTCCAGTGGATCCTCCTCCGAGGCCTAGGCTGTCCCCGCGCAGATCCTTACGCAAGGCTCCTACTCCACCTCAGACCTTCTCGCCCTCCCCTGCGGAGGAGGAGTACCCCTCCTCAGGAGAGTCAGTCTAGCAGGAAGACTCCCCCATCGCACCAATGGAGGAGGTTCCTCCTCTTCCCGAGAGGTCTCCTCGTCCTGAGGTGGAGAAGGACCTGCCTCCTTCACTTTTAGAGTCCTGTACCCCACCCAGGAGGGAGCTTAAGGACTCTAAGACGATTCCCAAATCGTCAGCTAGGATCAGACAGGAACAGCCTAGAGCGGTCGAGGATGCCCACGTGTCCCCCCCAGGAAGAGCCCCTGGGGACTGGAGACTTCGCTGCAAGTCCGTCGGGAGGTGAGCACCAGGAGTCAGAACATGCGTTCTGGCAAGTCCTGACCCTCATGAGGAATCTAAACGGGATCCCAGACCCTGAGGTCCCACCTCGTGAAGGGAAGGACACGGTTCTGGATCGCGTCTATGGCACTCAGAAACCCTCTAGGGCCAGCTTTGCCCTGGTCCCAGGGGATGAAGAGTGCCAGGGACAAGATCGAGAGCCAGCTCGGTGAGCTTGCCTCTTCCAGCAGATCGAGTGCCGGGAATAAGCTCCTCCCTCCTCCTCGAGTCCATCAGAGGAGGTACTTCAAGATCCTCTAGGCGTCTTCGCTGAGTCTTCCATTACATCAGTCCGTGGAAGAACTCACAGGGGGAGTCCCTCTTGAGAGACTCTCCAACCGGCACGTGTCCTTCTCAGCCACTGAGATCCAGAGCCAGGAGAAGGTCATCAAGTGCGCCATGCAGGCCACATCATGGCTCGACATCTGGCTGGGGTCTCTGGGCATCCTGGTGCGGTCCGAGGACCTCTCCAAAGAAAGCACCAGGAAAGCGCTGGAAACCTTACTCCTCTCGGGCACTCAGACCATCGAGTTCCTGTCCCACCAAGTCTCGAGCTTGTGGGCCAACACGATCCTCAAGCGTCGGGACGCTGTGGCCGAGAGGTTCCACCATAAGGTTCCCAGCGCGGAGTCTAGTAGGCTCAGACACTCTTCCGTCCTCGGTAAGAGCCTGTTCGAGCCTAAGGACATGGAGCTCACTGCCTAGAGGTGGAGGTAATCCAACCAGGATTTCCTCATCCATAGGGCCCTGACATCAAGGCCCTACAAGCCTCCGGCAGTCCAGCAGCCCCTCCCTACCAAGGACACGAAGAAGACAACCGTAGCAGCGAAGCCCATGGTGTCTAAGCCCTTTCCTGCCAAGAGCAGGAGGGGCAAGAAGTCCTCCAAGGGAGGCAAGAACCCTAGAGGTACCGACCGAGGCCGGAAACGCTAGGGGTGGCAATCCCCCTGCATGTCCACCAGTGGGGGGATGCCTTCAGAGTTGCGCAGCAAGGTGGCAGCAACTCGGGGCGGATGCCTGGACGATCTCCGTGATCTCTCAAGGGTATCGGGTCCCGTTCACAGCATCTCTACCTCCCCTGACAACGAATCCAGTGTCGTTGAGCTCTTTTGCCATGGGATCGGCAAAAGGGCAGGCCCTTCAGGCCGAAGTCCAGACCATGTTGGAGAAGGACGCTCTCCAGGAGGTCGTGGACGGCTCCCCAGACTTCTCCAGTCGACTCTTTCTTGTGAGAAAGGCGTCTGGAGGCTGGAGACCAGTCATCGACCTCTCGACCCTGAACGGGTTTGTCTAGCAGACTCCGTTCAGCATGGAGACGGCAGACACGGTCAGACTTGCAGTGAGACCGCGAGACTTCATGTGCACACTGGATCTGAAGGACGCGTACTTCCAGATCCCAATCCATCCGTCTTCAAGGAAGTACCTGAGATTTTGCCTAGACAACAAGATCTACCAGTTCAAGGTGCTGTGTTTCGGTCTCTCCACAGCTCCTCAGGTGTTCACCAGAGTCTTCACCATCATCTCTTCATGGGCCCACAGGTTCGGCATCCGTCTCCTTCGTTATCTGGACGACTGGCTGATCCTGGCGGATTCGGAGGCGTCCCTTCTTCGCCACCGAGACAGGCTCCTCGAAGTTTGCCAGGGTCTGGGGATCGTGGTAAACCTCGAGAAGTCCTCTCTGCAGCCCTCTCAGAAACTGGTATATCTAGGCATGATCATAGACACCTATCTCCACAAAGCCTTCCCATCAGACGAAAGGATAGCAAGGCTGAGGAAGGTCGCGAGATCTTTTCTCAACCGAGAAGAACTCCCAGCCCAATCGTGGCTTCGTCTCCTCGGCCACCTTTCCTCTCTGACCCGTCTCATTCCCAACAGTCGCCTCGGAATGAGATCCCTTCAGTGGCGACTCAAGTCTCGGTGGAGTCAAGGACTCGAGTCCCCGGACATCCTGATCCTCGAGTGGTGGGTGGCAGAGGAGAACCTGAGGAAGGGAGTGGATCTTCTCGTCCCTTCCCCGGATTTGATGCTGTTTTCGGACGCATCAAACAAAGGGTGGGGAGCCCACGTTCTGAACCAAAGGACCTCAGGCCTGTGGTCAGAATCCGAAAAGTACCTGCACATAAACCTGCTGGAGATGAAGGCCGTTTTCTTGGCTCTTCAGAAGTTCCACCAAGTCCTGGCGGGCCACTCAGTGGTGGTGATGAGCGACAACACCACAGTCGTGGCTTACATCAACAAGCAGGGAGGTACCTTTTCAGAACAGCTATCCCATCTTGCAGTAGAGATCCTGAGATGGTCAGAAGTCCACTCGATATCAATTGCGGCTCGTTCATTCCAGGCAAGAGGAATGTGCTCGCCGACAGTCTGAGCAGAGCGACGCAGATAGTGAGTACTGAGTGGTCTTTGGATCCTCAGATAGCCAGCAAAGTCCTGACTTTGTGGGGTTCCCCGACAGTGGACCTGTTCGCTACGCCGTTGAACACCAAGTTTCCGCTGTACTGCTCCCCAGTCCCGGACCCCAAGGCTCTCTGGCAAGATGCCTTCCAACAACCGTGGGACAACGTCGATGTGTACGCCTTTCCCCCGTTCTGTCTGATGAGGAGGGTACTCAACAAGACCAGAACATCGGTCAATCTCTCGATGACCTTGATAGCTCCACTATGGCATCACGCAGAGTGGTTCCCGGATCTTCTGCAGCTCCTCACGCAGATCCCAAGGGAGCTCCCTCCACGTCACGAGCTACTTAAACAACCACACTCCAACATCTTCCACAAGGCCGTAGCTTCGCTTCGGCTTCACGCCTGGAGACTATCCAGCATCTCCTCACAGAGAGAGGATTTTCGCGACAGGTTGCGGAAAGGATATCTGGCCACCTGCACAGGTCCTCCGCAGGGGTCTACCAGGTGAAGTGGCGAGTTTTCTGTGGTTGGTGTCGTGGAAGGGGTATCTCTCCCCTTGATGCCACTTTACCAGCAATAGCGGAGTTCCTTGTGTATCTGCGGGAAGAAATGCGCCTTTTGGTCTCGGCAGTGAAAGGCTATCGCTCAGCCTTAAGTCTTGCCTTCAGGCTCAAAGGAATGGACATTTCCTCCTCGCTGGAACTGTCTCTTCTCATACGGCGTTACGAACTTACCTGCCCTCAGTCGGAAGTGAGACCTCCTCCTTGGAACGTGGTTCGAGTCCTTAGGTCTCTTAAGAGGCCTCCCTACGAACTATTACGCCAGGCTTCAGATCGCCACCTTACCTGGAAGACGGTGTTCCTGCTAGCTTTGGCCTCGGCCAAGCGAGTCAGCGAACTGCATGGTCTCTCCTACGATGTCGCCCATTCAAGGGGATGGGGGGAGGTAACGTTTAGCTTTGTCCCTGAGTTTGTTGCTAAGACTCAGAACCCGGGAGTGACGGACCCTAGGTTCGACTCCTTCCAGGTTTCGAGTCTTCGTTCTGTAATAGATGACCCAAACGATCTTCTACTGTGCCCAGTCAGGAGTGTGAGGTTGTATCTCAAAAGAACAGCTGCAGTCCGCCCTCAGGTGTGAGCTTTGTTCGTTAGCACCGGGGAAACGAAGAGGAGGGTCACCAGAAATACCATTTCGGCCTGGATCCGCAAGGTGATTCATCTGGCCTTGTGTTCTGACCCTCCTCCGTCACGGCGCCCTAGGGCGCATGATGTCAGGGGCGTGGCTACGTCCCTGGCCTTCAAGAAGAACTTTTTGGTGACGCAGGTCCTTCAAGCTGGGGTGTGGAAGCGTCAGACCACCTTCACGGCCCACTACCTGCAAGACATGACACACAGGATGCTCGATACGTTCTCTATCGGCCCTGTGGTGGTTGCACAACAGCTGGTCTAACCTCAGGCTCCTAATTGGACAAGTAGCAGAAGGTTGAGGGCATCGTTACCCGGTTTTAGTCTGTGTGAATGAAAAGATCTGTCTGGCCCTTTTCTTTTCTTCATCCTCTCCTCCCTTGGAGAAAAACAGCATCCTGGGTCCTTTGCACAGCTGACCTCGAACCTTTGCAGGTAAGCCATGCTTCCTTGTGCTCCTAGTATTAAGTTGTAATACTGTTATGTCCCCATACCTTGATGAGGTGGTATTGGGTAAAGTCCTAGCCTAGATTTCCATCTGAAGAACTCCAGGTCAACTTCCTAGGACGTGTCACCGCTCACCTTCACACACAACTTACGTAGGCCGCAGCAGTCTTTCAGCTGCCTGTGAGGCGCAGGGGCCCAACCCTTGAGTTGCTCTATAAACTCGGGTTCGGGGCCCCTGGGCAAGCCAAAGCCAGTATGGCAGGGGACTTACCTCCCTTCCTAAGGGTTAAGTCACCCCATGTAAATAGCGTGGTTTGTATTCAGTTACGGAACAAATGACAAATTCGTAGATAATTTGTATTTTTCCTAACGATACAAACCTTAGCTATTTACAGTTATGTGCCGCCAGCCTTGTCCCCCAAGATAAGTCCTACCTCTAAGTAAAGTGAGCTAATCACCGGTGTGTGTGAGGGGGGAGGGGTAGCTAGCTACCCCTTTCCCCTGCTAACTAGCGGTGGGGTAGGAAACCCTCGTTAAAACTTTATGGCTCGTCATTTAGCTACGCCGAAGTAATTACTACATGTAAATAGCTAAGGTTTGTATCGTTAGGAAAAATACAAATTATCTACGAATTTGTCATGTTGACAATATAATAAAGTTGTAGGGAAATAAAGGGGATATGTACTAACCTAAAGTACCCTACCTAACCTGACATAAATTTCTGTGTACTTACTTATCTTGAAAGGCTTCACACTCCCACTGCGATCTTCATAACCCTTGCAAATGTCTGTTGGGTTCCATTATAAAGGGAAGATTTAGTAAGTGAAATTTTTATGGGACAAGGGAGCCTTTTTTGGAAAAGTTGCAGAGAAGTAAGTCAATTGGAAAGAACAAAACTGTATAGAGATATTTAGTGTGATTTGTTCTTACATGTGGCACAAACTATCAACCTTTGGTAGGAGCTGGCGAAGCTGAAACAGCTGTTGGACTTTTAACAAGGCAAACTTAATTGTAATTGGTGGAGAAGACCTACTCACCTGACATGTACAGCAACTTTCACCTTGACTTCGACTGCCACAGAGTATAAATGTACTTTGTTCCATAACTGTATTACAAACCACGCTATTTAACGTGGGTAATTACTTTCGGCGTAGCTGAAAGGACGAGCCATTAAAATTTTAACGAGGGTTTACTACCCCACCGCTAGTTAGCGGGGGTTAGGGAGGGTAGTTAGCTACCCTTCCCCTCACACACCTGTGTTGTAAGCCCACTTTGCTATTGGCTCGGGTGCTAGTCGGACGTGTCCGCTTTCACCCTCGCCTACACGACAGCCTATTTAATCATTGCTTTTGCTTTTTCTTTTCTAGAGTGTTGTGAAGTTGGCCTCTACAATGCGGAAGTGCCCTGGGTTACCTGACCACCCTTGTGGGACCTTCATGTCTTCAATCGACACGGCGGATCCACACACCTTATGCCCTTATTGTAGGGGTCAATGGTGTGAGAGTGATAACGTATGTATTGAATGTACGGAGTGGCCTACCTCCCAGTGGGAGAGGTTTTCCTGGCGCCGGAAGAAGAAGTCCAAACGGGATATTTCTCCTTAGTGAACCCTCGCTACTTCGCGGTTTGACCATCGCGGATTCACCACTTCGCGGGTTTTTTCTATAACCCATATATATATACATATCGCGGATTTTCCGGAAATTTCGAAAATACCGCGAAATCTGAAGACCCCCAAATACGATATTTCGTTACCTGTAATTCCATTAATACTGTAATTAGTAATATCTGCTCTTACTGATTGTTCATTGCATTACATATGATATATAATTCAGCACAGAAAGAAATAAAACATGAAAAGAGAATGTGATCATACGATAATACAGTACTGTATACAGTACGTAGTAAAATTAAATCGAACATGAAACTCAAATCAGATGCAGTCATACCGTATTTGAATGGTGTAAGGCTGCTGATGGCTACTACTGTACAGTACTACAAATGTAATGGATGTGCTTCTTTTCCATGAATCTTTTGTATGTATACGTACGTAGCTGCACCCAATAATATTCTTTGTTGCAAAAATCACATTTCGAATAAGCATACGAGAGAGAGAGAGATAGAGAGAGAGAGAGACACACATCCTACAAAAGAATACAGTAAAATAGCATACGTAAAGCTATTATTATTATTGTTATTTTTATTATTATTGTTATTGTTATTATTATTATCATTATTATTATTATTACTGTATTATTATCATTATTTATTATTATTATTATTAATACTGTACGTACGGTATACGCGGGGTATCTTGTACTTTGAGTTGGTAACCTACGCATCATATAAGACGGGTTGTGATTGGTTCAAGCGCTGATAGATGACGAATCAGAACTCAAGTTTTGTTATCTAGCCTGTGATTGGTGTTTTGCCCGCATCTCCAGCTTCCAGCCTCTGTTCGCGGCCACTTTCTCTTACGCCGTATCGCTGAGTAGACGTTCTTAAGTTTGTGAAGTTTAATCTGTGCTGTGTGCGACTCTTTTAAGTTGAATTTTTTGTTGAACTTTCTGTTAAATCCTACTGTACAATGCCTCCCAAGCGTTCTGCTTCTACTAAGGCTGGTAGTGAGCCTAAACGCCACCGAAGGATGATGACGATTGCTGAGGTTATGCTTCTCGATATGTTGAAAGACGGTAGAAGCAACGCGGCCGCAGCGCGCCATTTTGGAATTAACGAATTTACTGTTCGCTATATCAAGAAGGACGAGGCGAACATTAGAAAGACGGCTGCAATCACCTTTAGCAGATCAGCGAAGCGAGTCGTTACAACGCGTAATAAAACGATCGTACGCATGGAAGGTGCTTTAGCTGTGTGGATTGCCGACTGCCGGAAGAAGAACATAGCCTTGGATACGAACACCATCCGAACAAAGGCTTTGAGCTTGTATGAGAATTTTGCTGCAAAGGAACCTCAAGACGACGACGGCAACCATGCTGAAGAAGATGATGATGCAGATGAACCTCAACCAGGGACATCCACTGATTCCCAGCCTCAGAAACAACGTTTTTCCGCCAGCAAAGGATGGTTCACGAAGTTTCAGAAACGCTTCGCTCTGAAAAGCGTTTCCCTGCATGGCGAGGCTGCTTCGGCTGACACTGCCGCTGCTGAAACTTACGTGAACCAGACATTCAAGAATACTGTATTATCGCCGAAGGTGGATACAAGCCGGAACAAGTGTTTAATATGGATGAAACCGGCTTGTTTTGGAAGAGAATGCCGTTGCAATCTTTCCTGTTCAAAGAGGAAGCCAAAGCCTCTGGCTTTAAAGCATTCAAAGATTGCGTTACCCTCGTGATGTGTGGCAATGCTGCTGGATTTTTGCTAAAGCCGGGGCTTATTTATAAGTCGAAAAATCCTCGTGCTTTGAAAAATAAGAATAAGAATCTCCTTCTCGTGTACTGGATGCATAATCCAAAAGCATGGATTACAAAGATGCTGACCTCCAACTGGTTCCACCAGTGTTTCATCCCGCAAGTCAGCAAATATCTCGTAGAGAAGGGCTTGCCATTCAAGATCCTTCTCCTTATGGATAACGCTGGTGGACACGCAACTGATCTGTCGCATGAGGGCATTCAGGTTGAGTTCCTGCCACCCAACACCATGTCATTAATTCAACTGATGGACCAAGGGGTTATCAGGGCGTTCAAGGCCCTCTACACGAAGAATACCTTGGCGGACCTCGTTGTGTGTGTGGATGCTGCCCAAGATGATGAGGATGAAGATTTTAACTTGAAGGCGTACTGGCGGCAGTACACCATAGCCACGTGCCTGCAGAATATTCAGAAGGCACTGCAAGAGATGAAACCTGCAACCGTGAATGCAAGCTGGAAGAAGTTGTGGCCCCAGATTGTTTACGACGACGAGGGATTTACACCTGCTGAAATCCAACACTCTGCAATACGGAAATCTGTGCAGTTGGCTGCCATAATTGGAGGTGACGGGTTTGGCGACATGACGACTGAAGACGTTGACGAGTTGTTGGACTGCCATTCCCAGCCCCTAACTGACGCAGACCTAGAAGACCTGACGAAATCGGCAAGTGAAGAAGAGAGTGAAACACAGGAAGAGACCCAAGAAAATGTTGAAGAAACAGGCTTAACATTAGAATGGCTTGCCAAGGCCTGCAACCATGCGAAGGAGTTGAAAGAAATGTTGCAAGAGTGGGACGAGGATATGGTTCGGTCTATGCAATTCTCCAACAAGGTCGATGACATCATGACTCCCTACAGGATGCTCTTAGATCGAAAAAAGAAGCAGCGGCAACAACTCCGATCAAAATGTTCTTCCAGCCTCGCAAAAAAGAGCCAGTTCCTCCTGCTACTACACCTTCGGAAGAAATTGAAGAAGTTGAAGAGGTGTCCCAGGAAAAGACACCTCTGTCTGAAGAGACGTAAAATACTATCATTGGCTGCACAGTAGAACACATCATCAGCTTCATCATCATCATTTCTACTGTGCAGCAAATTCATCGCCATCATCATTCAAGTTTTTCTTGAACTTCTTTCGTGGTGAGTACAGTAACAATCTTTATTTTTTACTTTAATATTCTAACATTTTAATATTTGTGCCTGTTTTATAGTTTAGTACTGTATGCATTAAGTTAAAGGGAAAGTTTTAAAAGTCTACATGTTGTAACCTATCATATTTTTTTTGTTTAAAATTTACATTTACGTACGTAAAACAATCTCTCTCTCTCTCTCTCTCTCTCTCTCTCTCTCTCTCTCTCTCTCTCTCTCTCTCTCTCTCTCTCTCTCTCTTTCACACACACACAAAGGGGCAGATAAAAGAATTCATTAAGAACACCCAAATATATGATTCTCTCTCTCTCTCTCTCTCTCTCTCTCTCTCTCTCTCTCTCTCTCTCTCTCTCTCTCTCTCGTAAATTGTTTTCCTGCTTTGCTACGTACAATATGTACTGTGCAGTACTGTATGATTTTACATAGATACGGTAAATTATATTTGTAAGGTAACATATTTTGTAAATGCTTTTACTGTAAATACTGTATCATTGTTTATCACTTTCATCATGCGCGTTAAATGCCTTGTTTGTTCTGAGCGTACAGTACTTTATGACGCCGTCGTTTCAGGCGGCGTCATAAAGAAAAACATTTAATTTGGAAGTCCTAAGAAAAATTAAGTAAAACATTGGTAATAACAAAATCAACATACTGTTTAATCAATATAATCGATGCAAAAACTAACCTATACATATATGTGTACACTAAATGAGTTTGTTTCTTCATTATGATCAGAGATGAATGTAAACAAAACATTGGTTGCCATTTTTTATCGTGCTTTAAGTGTTTAGGAAACGCATGATATAAAATCGCCTTTAATATTTGTGCCTGTTTTAGTTTAGGGTGCTGTAGTACATGCATTAAGTGTTCTGTACATTAAAGGGTAGTTTGTTAACAGTACTACGTACAAGGGAAGGTTTTAAAAGTCCGAATATACATGTTGAATAAATAGGTAAATATGATGTCACTACTTCGCGGATTTTCACCTATCGCGGCCGGGTCTGGAACCTATCTACCGCGATAAACGAGGGTTCACTGTAAAGGTTTCTTTGAAGAAGGAAAATCCTAAGGACTCTTCTTCCGTAGCCCAAACCTCCTCCGAAGCTCCCACTCGGTCGACTCCTCGCGAGAGGCCGTCAAGTGGTAGCGTAGGTCGTACTGTTGTCCAATCTCGGGCTTTGGGAGAGGGAGTTGCCTCCCATAGCGAGGCAGCTCCTCCTCTTCCCCCGGGGAAGGATTTAATTATTTCTCCTCATGCTGATGTTAATAATGATGATCTTTTGCAGCTTTGGGCTTCCTTGGGGCTTCAGGGTTCGCCCTCCAAGGAAGCCCTGTTTGACATGATCAGGTTGGGAGCAGCTGTCAAACAGTCACCGGCGGTAGCAGAGGTTGACCCTCTGTCTATTGTCGAGGCTGTTGTGACAGAGGCTTCCAATGAGAGTGTTCAAACCCCGGCTCCTGTTGTAGCTGAAGGCTTAGATCCCCCCTCCGAACATCCTTTGAGGGAGGAACTAGATCCTACGGTCTCTCATGCAGGTGATTCTCCCCCCCGGGGAAGTTCACTGACAGAGACTCATCTTTGGAGGACTGCCGATGGTTTGCCTGCTGCTCCCAGAGGATGTATCAGACATAAGGCTCGCCTTCCTCTTCGTCGCCGAGGTCTTCCTTCTCCTCACAAGGGTGTTAGGAGGCGCCTCTTCGGATCTTCATCCTCGCAGTCCCCCGCAGAGGAACTTTGTCCTTCAGCTACCGTTCCTGGTACTTCTTTGGACCTGGACCTCTCCGCAGATCGTTCGCGATCTCCTCCTGCCAGACCTGATGACCTGCCCTCACCCTTCCTGGCTGCAGACGCGCTGTGGGCGCCCACCCATCCCGTTTTCCAACGGGCACCGGTCCCTTCGGGGCAAAAGGGGCTTTCACATATTGTGTGTAAGTCCCTTAAGCTCCAGGTTTCCCCTGTGCGCCAATGTTCGCCTGCGCGGCAGCGCACTACTGCGTGCAAACGCCCTCCGGTTGCAGTCTCATCTCGCCAGCGCTCTCCTGCAGGCCCACGAGCTCCTGCATGCCCACGAGCTCCTGCACGCCCACGAGCTCCTGCACGCCCACGAGCTCCTGCACGCCCACGAGCTCCTGCATGCCCACGATCTCCTGTTCGCCCTGCAGTTCCAGAGACTACGCGCCCACGATCTCCTGCTCGCCAACGGACCTTTGCGCGCCCTCAGCCTAATGCACGCCATGGACGCCCTCGGTCTCCTGCTCGTCAGTGCTCTCCTGATTGTCTCCTGTTGTAGCTGAAGGCTTAACTCCCCCCTCCGAACATCCTTTGAGGGAGGAACTAAATCCTACGGTCTCTCCTGCGGGTGATTCTCCCCCCCCCCGGGGAAGTTCACTGACAGAGACTCCTCTTTGGAGGACTGCCGATGGTTTGCCTGCTGCTCCCAGAGGATGTATCAGACGTAAGGCTCGCCATCCTCTTCGTCGCCGAGGTCTTCCTTCTCCTCACAAGGGTGTTAGGAGGCGCCTCTTCGGATCTTCATCCTCGCACTCCCCCGCAGAGGAACCTCGTCCCTCAGCTACCGTTCCTGGTACTTCTTTGGACCTGGACCTCTCCGCAGATCGTTCGCGATCTCCTTCTGCCAAACCTGCTGATCTGCCCTCTCCCTTCCTGGCTGCAGATGCGCTGTGGGCGCCCACCCATCCCGTTTTCCAACGGGCACCGGTCCCTTCGGGGCAAAAGGGGCTTTCACACATTGTGTGTAAGTCCCTTAAGCTCCAGGTTTCCCCTGTGCGCTAACGTTCGCCTGCGCGGCAGCGCACTATTGCGCGCAAGCGCCATCTGGTTGCAGTCTCATCTCGCCAGCTCTCTCCTGCAGGCCCACGAGCTCCTGAAGGCCCACGAGCTCCTGAAGGCCCACGAGCTCCTGCATGCCCACGATCTCCTGTTCGCCCTGCAGTTCCAGAGACTACGCGCCCATGATCTCCTGCTCATCAACGGACCTCTGCGCGCTCTCAGCCTAATGCACGCCATGGATGCCCTCGGTCTCTTGCTCGTCAGCGCTCTCCTGATTGTCAGCGATCTCCTGTGCGCCAGCGCTCTCCTGCTCGCCAGCGCTCTCCTGCTCGTCAGCGCTCTCCTGCTCGCCAGTGCTCTCCTGCTCGCCAACGCTTGCCCGCTCATCATCGCTCGCCCTCGATCTTCGGATCTGGGCTTCAAGGGGAAGTCTTCTTGCTCCCCTGCTCACCGGTGCTCTCCTCCACGATTGCCGACGCGCCATCGGATCTCGCTTGCTCGCCATCCCTCGCCTACGCGCCATCGTCCGCAGTCTCCATCGCGCGCCCACGCGCCCACTGCCAGAACTTCTGTTCCAGTTGAGCGCCCTCTTGTGCGCCCGCTCGCTAGGTATACTGTATTCCCCCTGCACGCACGAGCCTAACGGCTTCGCCCTTCAGGATCCTGTGGCTGCACACCATCCGAGGTCTCCGGAACGCGCACCAGCACGCCAGCGCGCCCCTTCACCTACGCGCCCACGTGCCCTGACGCCTACGCGCCCACGCGCCCTGTTGCCTGCGCGCCCACGAGCTCCTTCTCCTGTGCGCCATCGTTCGCCCACGCGCCAACACGCGCCCTCTTCTACGCGCCGACGTGCCATCGCTCTCCTACGCGCATCGCTCGCCTGCACGCCATCGCTCGCCTGCGCGCCATCGCTCGCCTGCGCGCCATCGCTCGCCTGCGCGCCATCGCTCGCCTGAGCGCCATCGCTCGCCTGCGCGCCATCGCTCGCCTGCGCGCCATCGCTCGCCTGCGCGCCATCGCTCGCCCACGCGCCATCGCTCACCCGTGCGCCCTCGCCATCGCCCATGCGCGCGAGCAATAGCCTCCCGAGATAGGCAATGGCCTATCGCGCGATGCCCAGCGCGATCCACAGCGCGTTCTCACACAAGATCCTGCAGTACGACGCGGTCAGTTCATCTTTATTGCGTCCGTTCCCCCCCCCCCGTAAGCACAGGACAGCGCGCTCAACGGAGGGAGGGAAATCTCGGACCGGTCTAGGTACATTTCTTCTATAGCTTCTTCCTTTCAGGCGGACCCTATTGTAGTTTCCACTCCTAGGGATCTTACGATCCCCTTCCCTCCAGAGGGTGTCTCTGACAGCGCTGCTGTCAGTCGGCTGCCCTGGTTTGGGCCCTTGATCAGAGTGTTTGCGCAGGCTTTCAAGCCCGCTTTCTCTGAACTAGGCCTCAAATCAGCGGCTATCTTGGCCCCCCCTGAAGAGGAAGATAGGAGTGGACGACGTGGTTACTTCTCCAAGGGTGAAACTGGCTCCTCGGAAGTCGGCGAGGAAGGCTCCCTCCCCTCCCCAGACTTTCTCCCCATCCCCCGTGGACGAGGATTTTCCGTCCTCAAGGGATTCTCGTGAGGTGAGGCGTTCTCCCATCGCACCAATGGGAGAAAGCCCACCTTGCGCCGAGAAGTCTCTTCGGGTGGAGGTGGAGAAGAGCCCCCACCATCTTTGTTGGAATCCGCATCCCTCCCAGGAGGGAGTCGAAGGACTCCAAGACGGTTCCGAAATCTTCTTCGAGGATCAGACCAGAGCCAGCTAAGCCTGCGGAGAACTTCCACGAGTCCCCCCCCCCAAGAAGAGCCTTTGGGGACTGGAGACCTTGCTGCTAGTCCATCAGGAGGAGAGCCGCAGGAGTTGGGGCATGCCTTCTGGCAAGTTTTGACTCTGATGAGGAACCTTAACAGATTCTCAGATCCAGAGATTCCTCCTCGAGAGGGCAAGGACACGGTTCTGGACCGAGTCTTTAGTACCCAAAAGCCCCCTAAAACCAGCGCGGCTTTGCCCTGGTCCCAGGGGGTCAAGAGTGCCTGAGATAAGGTCGAGAGCCAGCTCTCCGAGCTAGCCTCCTCCAGCCGTTCCAGCGCCGGAAACAAACTCCTCCCACCTCCTCGTGTCCACCAGAGGAGGCACTTCGAAATCATGGAGGAGTCCTGTTTAGCTCTTCCCCTCCACCACTCGGTGGAAGAGCTCTCCAGGGGAGTCCCTCTCGAGAGACTTTCCAACCGGCCAGTGTCGTTCTCGGCCTCGGAGATTCTCTGCCAGGAGAAGGTAGCGAAGTGTGCCATGCAGGCCACTTCGTGGCTGGATATTTGGCTAAGATCTCGTGGTATCCTGATACGATCCGAAGACTTGTCTAAGGAGAGTACCAGGAAGGCCTTGGAGACCTTCCTTCTTTCAGGCACTCGTACCATCGAGTTTCTGGCCCACCAAGTCTCGAACTTGTGGGCTAACACTATCCTGAAACGCCGTGATACGGTGTCTGAAAGATTCAACTCGAAGGTCCGCAACATCGAGGTCAGTAAGCTCAGGCATTCCTCCCTTTTGGGAAGTAGTCTGTTTGAGCCGAAAGATGTAGAGCAGGCGGCTGAGAGGTGGAGGAAGTCCAACCAGGACTCCCTCCTCCAGAGGGCTTTAACATCAAAGCCCTATAAGCCTCCAGCACCTCAACTACCTCGCCCTGCAAAGACGACAAAGCCGGCAGTAGCAGCAAAGGCAGCCGTGTCCAAACAGCCCTTTTCCGTCAAGGACAGGAAAGGCAAGAAGTCCTCCAGGGGAGGCAAAAATCCTAGGGGCAGTGGCCGAGGCCGCAAATGCTAGGATTGGCAGTCCCCCCGCACATTCACCAGGGGGGATGCCCTTAAAGTTGCGCGAACAGGTGGCAGCAACTCGGGGCCGATTCCTGGACGATCTCCGTGATCAGCCAAGGATATCGCGTCCCATTCATAACATCTCTACCTCCCCTGACAGCGAATCCAGTGTTGTTGAGCTCTCTTGCCATGGGATCGGCAAGAGGGCAAGCCCTTTGGGCAGAAGTTGAGACCATGTTGAAGAAGGTCGCTCACCAAGAGGTCGTCGACGGGTCCCCAGGCTTCTACAGTTGACTCTTTCTTGTAAAGAAGGTGTCTGGAGGCTGGAGACCAGTCATCGACCTCTCAGCTCTGAACAGGTTTGTCAAGCAGACCCCGTTCAGCATGGAGACGGAAGACACGGTCAGACTCGCAATGAGACCGCGAGACTTCATGTGCACACTGGATCTGAAGGACGCGTACTTCCAGATCCCAATCCATCCGTCTTCAAGGAAGTACCTAAGATTCAGCCTAGACAACAAGATCTACCAGTTCAAGGTGCTGTGTTTCGGTCTCTCAACAGCTCAGGTTTTCACCAGAGTGTTCACCCTGATATCTTCGTGGGCACACAAGATCGGCATCCGTCTCCTCCGTTATCTGGACGACTGGCTGATCCTGGCAGACTCTGAGTTAACCCTTCTTCGACACCGAGACAAACTTCTGGGGATTTGCCAAGATCTAGGGATCTTGGTAAATCTCGAGAAGTCTTCTCAGCTTCCTACCCAAAGACTGGTATATCTAGGCATGATATTGGACACCAATCTCCACAAAGCCTTCCTATCAGACGACAGGATAACAAGGCTGAGGAAGGTCGCAAGTCCTTTCCTTAGACGAGACGAACTCCCAGCCCAATCGTGGTTACGTCTCCTCGGCCATTTCTCATCCTTGGTCTCTCTAGTTCCCAACGGTCGTCTCAGAATGAGATCCTTGCAATGGCGACTCAAGTCCCAGTGGAGTCAAGGACACGATTCCCCGGACGTGTTGATATCTATGGGTCTCGCGGAACGGACGGACCTTCAGTGGTGAGTGGCAGACGAGAACCTACGAAAGGGAGTGGATCTTCTCGTCCTCCCCCCGGATTTGATGCTGTTTTCGGACACCTCAAAGAAAGGGTGGGGGCCCCATGTTCTGAACCACTGGACCTCAGGCCTGTGGTCAAAATCAGAAAAGTGCCTCCACATAAATCTGCTAGAAATGAAGGCCGTTTTTCTGGCCCTTCAACAGTTCCAATAGCACCTGGCGGGTCACTGTGTGGTGGTGATGAGCGACACCACAGTAGTGGCTTACATCAACAAGCAAGGAGGTACCTTTTCAGAACAGCTATCCCATCTTGCAGTAGAGATACTGAGATGGACCGAAGTCCACTCGATTCCACTTTTGGCTCGCTTCATTTCGGGCGAAAGGAATATGTTCGCCGACAGTCTGAGCAGAGCATCTCAGATAGTGAGTACTGAGTGGTCTTTGGATCGTCAAGTAGCCAACAAAGTCCTGACTTTGTGGGGTTCCCCGATTGTGGATCTGTTCACGACAGCGTTGAATTTCAAGCTCCCGGTGTACTGCTCCCCAGTCCCGGACCCCAAGGCTCTCTGGCAAGATGCTTTCCAACAACAGTGGGACAACATTGACATTTACGCCTTTCTCCCGTTTTATCTGATGGGAAGGGTACTCAACTAGACCAGACTATCAGTCAACCTCTCGATGATTCTCATAGCTCTGCTGTGGCATCACGCGGAATGGTTCCTGGACCTTCTGCAACTCCTTACGGAGCCTCCAAGAGAACTCCCTCCGCGACACGAGCTACTTAAACAACCACACGCCAACATCTTTCACAAAGCCTTAGCTTCGCCTCAGCTTCACGCCTGGAGACTATCCAGCATCTACTCACAGAGAGAGGATTTTCGCAACAAGTTGCGATCAGGATGTCTGGACACCTGCGAAAGTCATCCGCAGGGGTCTACCAGGCGAAGTGGAGAGTTTTCTGTGGTTGGTGTCGTGGAAGGGGTATCTCTCCACTCAGTGCCACTATTCCAGCAATAACGGAGTTCTTCGTGTACTTGCGAGAAGAAATGCGCCTTTCAGTCTCGGTAGTGAAAGGCTATCGCTCAGCCTTAAGTCTAGCCTTCAGGCTCAAAGGAGTGAACATTTCTTCTTCGCTAGAACTTTCCCTACTCATACGTAGTTATGTACTTACCTGTCCTCAGTCGGAAGTGAGACCTCCTCCATGGAACGTGGTTTGAGTTCTCAGGTCTCTTAAGAGACCACCCTACGAACCATTACGCCAGGCTTCAGATCGTCACCTGACTTGGAAGACGGTGTTCCTACTAGCTTTGGCGTCAGCCAAGCGAGTTAGTGAACTTCATGGTCTCTCGTATGATATCTCCCATTCAAGGTGATGGGGGGAGGTAACGTTCAACTTCGTCCCTGAGTTTATTGCTAAGACTCAGAATCTGGGAGTGCCAGACCCTCGCTTTGACTCCTTCCGGATTTCGAGTCTTCGTTCTGTAACAGATGACCCAGACCATCTCCTGCTGTGCCCAGTAAGGAGTCTGAGGCTATACCTGAAGAGAACAGCTGCAGTTCGTCCCCAAGTGCCGGCATTGTTTGTTAGCACTGGGAGATCGAAGAGGAGAGTTACCAAGAACACCATCTCAGCATGGATTCGAAAGACAATCCATCTGTCCCTGAATCCTGACCTTCCTCCATCACGTCGTCCTAGAGCTCATGATGTCAGGGGAGTAGCTACGTCCCTGGCCTTCAAGAAGAACTTCTCAGTGACGCAGGTTCTACAAGCAGGGGTGTGGAAGCGTCAAACGACCTTCACAGCCCACTACCTGCAAGACGTGACCCACAGGAGGGTTGATACGTTCTCTATCGGCCCTGTGGTGTCTGCACAACAGCTGGTTTAAAGCTCAGGCTCCTTAATGGACAAGTAGCAGAGGGTTGAGGGCATTGTTACCTGGTTTTAGTCTGTATGAAAGAAAAGGTATGTCTGGCCCTTATTCTTTTCTTCATCCTCCCCTCTCTTGGGGAAAGCAGCATCCTGGGTTCTCTGCACAGCTGACCTCAAACCACTGCAGGTAAACCATGTTCCCTTGTTTTCCTATTATTAAGTTTATACTATCACGTCCCCATACTCTGACGAGGTGGTATTGGGAGAGTCCTAGCCTAAAGTTTCTATCTAAAGAACTAAAGGTCAACTTCCTAGGACGAGTCACACTTTTTTCCTTCACACGCAGCTTATGTAGGCCGCAGCCCTTACATAGTAAGGTGCGAGCGAGGTGCAGGGACTCTTTATTGTTGAGTGCTAACACACTCAGATAATGAGTCCCTGGGCAAAGCCAAAAGCCAGTATGGCTGGGACTTATTCCACCTTTCCTAAGGGTTAAGTCACCCACTTTAGATAGCGTGGTTTGTATTCTAGTTACGGAACAAATGACAAATTCGTAGATAATTTGTATTTTTCCTAACTATACAAACCTTAGCTATTTAATCAAACTTGCCCCCCAGCCCTGTCCCCCATGAAGTCCTACCTCTAAGCAAAGTGAGCTTACAACACGTGTGTGAGGGGGGAGGGTAGCTAACTACCCTCCCTACCCTCCGCAAACGCGGTGCGGTAGTAAAGACTCGTTAAAATTTTAATGGTTCGTCCTTTCAGCTTCGCCGAAAGTAATTACCCACTTTAAATAGCTAAGGTTTGTATAGTTAGGAAAAATACAAATTATCTCCGAATTTGTCATTTTCGGCGCTCCTCATATGTCGGGTTTATTCTTTTGCTTTTTCTTTTAGTTTGAATTTTTAGCTTTGCAGTTGTGTCCGAAGGATATTATGATTGGATTTGTTGTGATTTCTTGATAACTTTGAGTTACAGTGTCTTTGCTACATGCCAAAACCTAGTTTGTTCCGTAAGTGGAATACAAACCACGCTATTTAATAGGGGTATTACTTTCGGCGTAGCTGAAGATGACGAGCCATTAATTTTTAACGAGGGTTAACTAACTCAACCGCTAGTTAGCTGGGGTTAGGGAGGGTAGCTAGCTACTGCTCCCCCTCACACACCTGTGATTGAGCTCACTTTGCTTTCGGCTCGGATGGTGAACGGACGTTACCGCTCTTCATCCTTGCCGACCTTTGGCAGCCATTAATGCTTTTTTGTTTTCTCTTTTTCTCTTAGTGTGTGTGAAGTTGACTTCTGCGACTATGCGCACCTGCCCTCGACTCTCTGGCAGCCTTTGTGGGACATATTTGTCGGCGGTGGATACTGATCCTCACACCCTTTATTTTACTGCAGAGGTCAACGATGTGATAGTGTTAACAAGTGTCGTGAGTGCAGGGAGTGGTCTTCCTCCCAGTGGGAAAGATTTGCGCGACGGCGGAAGAAGTCCAAGCGGGATATTTCTCCTCTAAAGGTTGCTTCGAAAGGAGAAAACCCCATTGTCTCTTCTTCCGTCTCCCAACCCTCCTCGGAAGCTCCTACTCGATCGGTCTCTTACGAGACCGTCGAGTATTAGCTTAGACCATGTTATTTCCAACCAACCCCGGGTCTCGAGAGATGAGGTTGCTTCCCCTAACGAAGCAGCACCACCTCTCCCCCGGGTGAAGTCTTATCACTAACTTTTATTTTCAAATATTAAACTTAGCCGGTGAATATATAATAGCTGACGTCTCGGACGGCTCGACAGAAACACAAAAACTCGCGAGCGATCGCATGAAGGTTGCGGGTGTGCCCACCAGCGACGATTATCGGCCAGATACCGCATATACATGTAAACAGCTCCAGTTCTTCTCTGTCGGTCTTGTCGACAAGTTGATTCCGTTACTCGCTGTTGACCTGGAGTTTTTCGTCATTCTTGGTGAAGTACTTCTTTTTGGTTTGGAGCTTTCGCAGTGCAGGTGTTTTTCTCTTCAATTAAAACTCTTGAACCCTTTTTTGGATAGCGTTTATTGTTAATGACTTTGGATTGTTTTTGGATTTTCTTTGACTTTTCAAAATGGCTGACCCTTCTCCGATTCCTAAATTTCGTAAATGTAATGCTAGGGATTGTAACAAACGTCTTCCAAAGGCCTCTCTCGACCCACATACCGTGTGTTCTAATTGCCGGGGTAAAACCTGCCAATTAGGAGATCGGTGTGATGAGTGCGTGGTACTTTCGGAATTCGACTGGCTAGAGTTTGATAAGTATTCTCGTAAGCTTGAGAGAGATAGGGTGAGGAGAAGCTCCTCTAGATCGTTAGATTTTTCCTCCTCCCATGCCCCTGAACCTAATCCTTCCCCTGTAGTAGTTGTTCCTGAACCTTCTACTAGCACTCATGAACCATCCATGCGGGATATGTTGCTTGCTATTCAAGCGTTGGGCGAGAGAGTTGAGTCTTTGGCAGCGGACCGTAATCAACTCATGGCGGATGTGAATGTGTTAAAGTGTCAGAGTGCCACATTAGAAAATCGTGGGGATAAAGTGATTAGTGCGCAAAGTGTTTTTAGTGTTGCGACCGAGGGTTCGTCTGTTCGTGCTTGTCATTCTCCTAGTCCGAGACCTCTTTCAAGCTCCCATGCACCAGGGAGAAGTAATGTCGTAGGACTTATGGGGACGAGAGGCTCTAACCAACGAACAGACGTTCCCTCTATGGTTTCGGGCGTGTCTCGTCAAGACCGCCCCTACCATAAGACGAGCGAGGCGGTTTTCTCCTCGTCTTCCGAAGGCTTCTCGCGAAAGAAACCTTGGAGCAAAGTTTCTAGACCCTTAAAGCGGAAGTCAGTCCCTTCAGGACAGGTCCAGCGTCCTGGCTGTAGCCATTGGGACAGCTCTGACCCTGTGCAGTCATCGGAAGACTGCTCGCCGCTTAAACGAAAGCGTAACACGGGCTCTGAGAGTCTCAGTAAAGGCAATGTTTTGCCGTCACAGACGTTACCATCGTCTCGGCCCGTACCGACTCCCGTTGATCCTAAATGGGTTGTCCTGCAGGATATGCAGAATAAGCTTGCCTCCCTTATGGAGGAGTATACCGTTGAGCAGGTTCACGATGATCCTCGCCGTTACGCTGATCGAGATCCTGGCCTTCAGCCGCCCAAACGAGCCTTTACTCGTCCTGTTGACGTTACAAAGTCACGTCAGTCACGTCAGTCACGTGACTTTGAGCCTCACTTGATGCAGTCCCGTGTTGACTTTCAGCCGCTGCCGCAGTCTCGTGTTGACGTTCAGCCGCTGCCGCATGCTCGTGTTGACGTTCAGGACGTTCGCCAACCAGCTCAGTTGCCTTGTTTTGACGTTGAGCGTCAAGCACCGCAGTCAAGGGTTGTTTTAACTGCTCAATCTAGGCAGTCAAGGCAGTCTCGACTTGACGTCGAGCGTCCTCATGCTCCTGTTGTTGTTGCTGGTCAGTCCTTTAAGCAGTTACATGACGTAGCGTCCTTGACTGCTACTGATGCTCCTTTGCGTGTGGACTTTGCTTGTCAAGCATTGCCACCACGGCAGGTCTCTCCCTTGCTTGAGACTCATCAATTGTCGGACGAGGTTCCTTCAGATGAGGATGTTGCTGATCCTCCGCCTACTGATAATCCTTTGGATTTTTTATCAGACGTGGAAGAGCCTAAGGCTGCGCAACCTTCTATGGATTTTAAGAAAATCATGATGGTTTTTAAGGATCTTTTCCCAGATCATTTTGTGACTGCTGCTCCTCGTTCGCCGCCGTCTGAGTTTGCTCTAGGCTTAGCTGCTGCCAAGCCTTCCTTTACTAAGCTAGTGCTCTCTCGCTCTTCTAAGAGGGCTTTACGTCTACTAGGCGACTGGTTGGTTACCAGGAGGAGTTTGGGGAAGACGGCCTTTGCCTTCCCTCCTTTTAAACTAGCTTCTAGAGCGAGCGTCTGGTATGACACGGGAGAAGTTCTCGGCTTGGGAGTCCCTGCCTCTGCCCATGGTGACTTCTCAAGCCTCGTAGACTCTCCCCGTCGCCTGGCCATGAGACGCTCTAAAATTTGTTGGTCCTCCTCGGACCTTGACCATCTCCTTAAAGGGCTTTACAGGGCCTTCGAAGTTTTTAACTTTTTAGATTGGTCTCTAGGAGCTTTAAGCAGGAAGATCTCGTCTGCCGACCAGGATGTTTCCTTGCTTATTATGTCTTGTATGGACAAAGCCATCCGCGATGGCTCCAATGAGCTCGCCTCCACCTTTACGTCTAGTGTCCTGAAGAAGAGGGAAACCCTTTGCTCTTTCCTTTCAGCAGGAGTTACTCCCTGTCAAAGATCGGAGCTTCTCTTTGCTCCCTTATCGGCTGCCTTGTTTCCTCAACAGCTGATCAAGGACATTGCTGCTTCGCTTGTACAGAAGGATACACATGACCTGATGGCTTCTTCTGCTTGCAAGGGAGCTCCTTCTTCATCCTTTGTTGTGAGACCCAGAATCGATACTCCTGCGTCTAGGTTTATCCCGCCCTTTCGTGGCAGAGCTCCCAGCAGGGGAGGCGCTCGTGCCGACGGAAAGAGAGGCAAGAGGAGAGGATCCAAGTCCTCCCGTGGCAGAGGCAGAGTCTGACTGCCCACGTCCTCAGACAGCGGTAGGGGCCAGACTGAACAACTTCTGGCAGGCCTGGGAGAAGAGGGGTGCAGACCAAGAGTCTGTGTTGTTGCTCAAGGAGGGGTACAAAATACCTTTTGTACGCAGACCTCCTCTAGTAACAGTTCCTCTAGACCTCTCTCCCAGGTATCGAGAGGAGTCAAGGAGACAAGCTCTACATCACCAGGTTTCTCTGTTGCTAGAGAAGGGAGCGGTGGTGAAAGTCTCGGACCTTCAATCACCGGGATTTTACAACTGTCTCTTCCTAGTCCCAAAGCATACGGGAGGTTGGAGGCCAGTGCTGGACGTCAGTGCGCTCAACGTTTTTGTTACGAAAACAAAATTTACGATGGAGACCACGAAGTCCGTCCTAGCAGCGGTCAGAGAGGGAGACTGGATGGTCTCTCTCGACCTGCAGGATGCGTACTTCCACATTCCTATACACCCGGATTCTCAACCGTATCTGAGGTTTGTTTACAGGAATGTGGTGTACCAGTTTCGAGCACTGTGCTTCGGCCTCAGCCCTGCTCCTCTCGTGTTTACGAGGCTCATGAGGAATGTGGCAAAGTTCCTTCATTTATCGGGAATTCGAGCCTCCCTGTACTTGGACGACTGGCTTCTCAGAGCATCGTCCCGTCATCGCTGTCTGCAGGACCTTCACTGGACGTTGGGTCTGGCAAAGGAGTTGGGACTGTTGGTAAACTTAGAAAAGTCTCAACTGATTCCATCCCAGACGATTCTCTATTTGGGGATGGAGATTCGCAGTCTAGTTTTTCGGGCTTTTCCGTCTGCCACCCGAATAGAGCAAGCCCTGCTCAAAGTACGAATCATGCTGAAAAAAGACCGTTGTTCAGTAAGAAGTTGGATGAGCCTCGTAGGGACTCTGTCATCCCTGGAGCAGTTTGTCTCGCTAGGGAGACTTCACCTTCGCCCTCTCCAGTTCCATCTAGATTCACACTGGAACAAGAGCAAGACTTTAGAAGCTGTATCAATCCCGGTCTCCGAGCCAGTAAAAGCATGCCTGAACTGGTGGGACAGCAACATAAGTCTAAGAGAGGGTCTGTCCCTGGCAGTCAAGAACCCAAACCACGTGTTGTTCTCAGACGCGTCGGATTTGGGTTGGGGAGCGACTCTGGACGGTCGGGAATGTTCGGGTCTTTGGACTTCGGTTCAGAAGAGCATGCACATCAACGGCAAGGAGCTATTAGCGGTTCACTTGGCCTTGATGAGTTTTGAGAGAATTCTTCGAAACAAAGTGGTAGAGGTCAATTCAGACAACACCCCAGCATTGGCGTACATCTCCAAGCAAGGAGGCACTCACTCCCACACACTGTTCGTCATCGCAACGGACCTCCTCATCTGGTCAAAAAATCGAGGCATCTCCCTGTTGACAAGATTCATCCAGGGGGACTTGAACGTCTTGGCAGACTGTCTCAGTCGGAGAGGTCAGGTGATCCCCACGGAATGGACCCTCCACAAGGACGTGTGCAAGAGTCTTTGGGTGACTTGGGGTCAACCCTCCATAGACCTCTTTGCCACCTCGTTGACCAAAAGGCTCCCGACCTATTGCTCACCAGTCCCAGATCCAGAGGCGACCCACGTAGATGCTTTTCTACTGGACTGGTCTCACCTGGACGCATACGCATTCCCACCGTTCAAGATCGTCAACAAGGTACTGCAGAAGTTCGCCTCTGACGAAGGGACAAGGTTGACGTTGGTTGCTCCCCTCTGGCCCGCGAGAGAGTGGTTCACAGAGGTACTTCAATGGCTGGTAGACGTTCCAAGGAGTCTTCCTCTAAGGATGGATCTCTTACGGCAGCCCCACGTAAGGGATCTTCATCAAAGCCTCCCCGCTCTTCGTCTGACTGCCTTCAGACTATCGAAAGACTCTCAAGAGCTCGAGGCTTTTTGAAGGAGGCAGCCAGAGCGATTGCGAGAGCTAGGCGAGCTTCTACCATCAAAGTATACCAGTCGAAGTGGGAAGTCTTTAGAGATTGGTGCAAGTCAGCATCTATTTCCTCTTCCAGTACCTCTGTAGCCCAAATCGCAGACTTTCTCCTACATCTGAGAAATGTTCGCTCCCTCTCAGCGCCCACTATTAAGGGCTACAGGAGCATGTTGGCGTCTGTATTCAGACATAGAGGCTTAGATCTTTCCAATAATAAAGATCTACAAGATCTCCTTAAGTCTTTCGAGACCTCTAAGGAGCGTCGTATAGCAACTCCTGGATGGAACTTAGACGTGGTCCTAAGGTTCCTAATGTCCGACAGGTTTGAGCCATTACATTCAGCCTCCCTGAAGGATCTCACCCTCAAGACACTTTTCTTAGTGTGCTTGGCTTCGGCTAAAAGGGTCAGTGAGATCCATGCCTTCAGTAGGAACATCGGCTTTTCCACAAATAAAGCCACATGTTCACTTCAACTTGGTTTCCTGGCCAAAAATGAACTGCCTTCTCGTCCTTGGCCTAAGTCATTTGATATACCTTGCCTGTCAGAGATCGTAGGCAACGAGCTTGAAAGAGTACTGTGTCCAGTTAGAGCTCTTAAGTTTTATTTAGCTCGTACTAAATCCTTACGAGGTGGATCTGAGGCCTTGTGGTGCTCAGTTAAGAAGCCATCATTGCCTATGTCAAAGAATGCTTTGTCGTATTTTATTAGATTTTTAATCCGAGAGGCTCATTCTCACTTGAGTGAAAAAGACCGTTGCTTGCTTAAGGTTAAGACGCACGAAGTAAGAGCTATAGCAACTGCCGTGGCCTTTAAGCAAAACAGATCTCTGCGAAGTATTATGGACGCGACCTTTTGGAGAAGCAAGTCGGTATTCGCGTCATTTTACTTAAAAGATGTCCAGACTCTTTATGAGGACTGCTACACACTGGGTCCATTCGTTGCAGCGAGTGCAGTAGTGGGTGAGGGTTCTACCACTACATTCCCTTAATTCCAATATCCTTTTAATCTGTCTCTTGAAATGTTTTTAATCTTGTTTTGGGTTGTACGGAAGGCTAAGAAGCCTTTCGCATCCTGGTTGATTTGGCGGGTGGTCAAATGTCATTTCTTGAGAGCGCCCAGATTAAGGGTTTTGATGAGGTCCTGTTGTATGGGTTATCGCCCTGGATACTTCAGCTCCTGGGAGTCTTTCAGCATCCTGAGAGGATGGCTGGGCTTCGTGAGGAAAGCGGACTAACAAGGCAGAGTAATCGTCAGAGTCAGCTTCCTTACCAGGTACCTATATTTATTTGGGTTTTGTTATGATATAACTGTCAAAAACTCTAAGCATATACGCTGTAAACTGTATTAATACTGGTCTCTACCCACCACCATGGGTGTGAATCAGCTATTATATATTCACCGGCTAAGTTTAATATTTAAAAATGATATTTTGATTATAAAATAAATTTTTGAATATACTTACCCGGTGAATATATAAATTAAAGGCCCTCCCTTCCTCCCCGATAGAGACCCATCGGAATGAGAAGAACTGGAGCTGTTTACATGTATATGCGGTATCTGGCTGATAGTCGGCGCTGGTGGGCACACCCGCAACCTTCATGGCGATCGCTCGCGAGTTTTTGTGTTTCTGTCGAGCCGTCCGAGACGTCAGCTATTATATATTCACCGGGTAAGTATATTCAAAAAATTATTTTATAATCAAAATATCATTTTTTCAGATTTGGTCCTCCTTGGGGCTCACGGGTTCCCCCTCCAAGGAGGCTCGGCTACAGGTCATCCGCATGAGTGCTTCTGTTAAGCAATCGTAATCGCCGTCAGAGGTAGATTCCCTGACTCTTGTCGACGTTGTTGTGTCAGAGGTGTCTCGTGCGGCGTCGTCCATCTCCTCTGCCACTCCAAACTCTACAGCTGTAGCTGCCGACTTAGTTTCCCCCGTTCCTGACCATCCTTCGAGGGGGAAACTAAGTTCATCATCTGTCTCTCCTGCTAGTGTTTCTCTCCCTCGAGGGAGTTCACTTACAGAGAATCCTCTTTGGAGGACTGCTGACGGTCAGCTTGCTGATCCAATGGCTCCCAGAGGGTACATCTTTGCCTTAGAGGTCTCCCTTCACCAGCGGTGAAGAGGCGGCTTTTTGGTTCATCGTCATCACTGCAGTCCCTCGCAGAGGAGCCTCCGTCATACCTTCATTCATCCATCACTGCACCTGCAACCAGTCTTGTGACTTCAGTCCTGGACCTCTCTGCAGATTATTCGCGATCTCCTTCGGTGGATGGTCGTCCTTTCAAAGGACACGTCGACCATCCATCCAACAGACCTGCCGACCTTCCATCGCCATTCCTGTCGCCTGTAGAGCCTAATGTAGCTCCTCTAAAGTGCGCATCTGCGCACCATCACTCTCACCATGTGCACCACGCACCTACACGCTCAGACCAGCGCTCACTAGCAGCTCGTCATTCTACAACGCTTCGGCGCACCACTCAACCTGCTCGCCCTCACAGACGGCAGCAGCCACACGCGCTTCCGCGCCAACATGCGCTCACATGCCATCATCTACCTGCACATCAGCGCTCTCCTGTGCGCCACGTGCCCATGATCACCTGTGTGCCACGTGCCCACGATCACCTGTGCGCCACGCGCCCACGATCACCTGCGCGCCACGCGCCCACGATCACCTGCGCGCCACGCGTCCACGATCACCTGCGCGCCACGCGTCCACGATCACCTGCGCGCCATGCGCCCACGATCACCTGCGCGCCACGCGCCCACGATCACATGCGCGCCATGCCCACGATCACCAGCGCACCACGCGCCCACGATCACCTGCACACCCTGCGGGCGCGCCTAGGATCGCCTACGAGCCAGCACACCACAGCACACTTGCGCTCTCCTGCGCTCCAACGATCTCTTGCGCTCCAGCGCTCTCCTGCACCTATGCACACTGCGCCCATGCACTTACGATCTCCTACGCGCCAGCGCCCACCTGCTCGCCTGTGCGCCAGCACCCTCCTGAGTGCCAGTGCTTACCTGCGCGCCAATTCTCTCCTACGCGCAAGCTTTCACCTGCACGCCAACAGTCTCCTGCGCGCCAGCGCCCTCCCGCGCGCCAACATGTGCGTCCTACATCGCCTGCGTGCCAATGTTCTCCCGCGCGCCATCTTGCACGCCAACCAATGCTTCAACAGATTCCTGTGCGCCATCACTCCCCAGTGCATAAGTCAGTAGGTGAGACGACAACCACGTTGCCGCCCTCACCTGTGCGCCAACTTTCACCAGTGCGCCAGCGCACACCAGAGATGGGCCCGCACACTCGCAAACATTCTCCCGCGCGCAAGCATCAATATTCTCCCTTGCGCGAGCACTGTTATTCTCCCCCGCGCGAGCGCTAGAATTCTCACGCGTGCGAGCACGCGCATCAACAGGCACGAACACAGATGCGTCATCCGGCAAGGTCGCCATCGCCTCATTCCCGCTGCATTTCCTACTGCAGGAGGAGACCAGCAAGAGTCAGAGCACGCTTTCTGGCAGGTTCTGACTCTAATGAGGGTTCTCAATGGGTTTTCTGACCCAGAGATACCTCCTTGAGAGGACAAAGACACGGTCCTAGACCGCGTCTTTGGTACTCAGAAACCCTCAAAGACCAGTGCAGCCCTGCCCTGGTCTCAAGGGGTGAAGAGTACCAGAGACAAGATCTCCCAACATCTCTCTGAGTTTGCCTCCTCCAACCATGCCGGTACCATGAAGAAGCTCCTCCCACCTCCTCACATATAGCAGAGGAGGTACTTCGAGATCCTGGAGGAACTAAGTTCAGCTCTTCCTTTTCACCACTCTCTGGAAGAACTAACCAGCTGAATTCCTCATGAGAGACTCTCCAACTGGCAGGTCTCGTTCTCGGCAACCGAGATCCTTTATCAGGAGAAGGTCACAAAGTATGCTATGCAAGCTACTTCGTGGATGGATATCTGGTTAGGGACCTTAGGTATCCTGATACGATCCGAGGATTTTTCCAAGGAACGTACCAGGAAAGTTATGGAAACCTTCCTACTACTCTCAAGTACTCTCACGATCGAGTTTCTTGCCCACCAGGTCTCGAACTTGTGGGCAAAAACCATCTTGAAACGTCGAGATGCAGTCTTAGAGGTTCAACTAGAAGGTCCCTAGCGTCGAGATAAATAGGCTCAGACATTCCTCCATAGAGGGGTCCCATCTGTTTGAGCCTAAGGATGTGGAACTTGCTACTGAGAGGTGGAGGAAGTCTCATCAAGACTCCCTCCTCCATAATGCTTTAACATCTAAGTCCTATAAACCTCTAGCACCACAGCAGTCCAAGAACACGATGACGACAAAAACAGCAGCGAAGACAATGGTGTCTAAGCCCTTTCTTGGCAAAGACAGGAAAAGCTACGCGTCAATGCGCCCATGACCTTGATCGCCAGAAGACTCCTACGCGCACACTCGCCAAATCGCCTGTGCGCGGTCGGTCGCCTGCGCGCACGGCGCGCCATCGTTCGCCAATGTGCCAACGCGCCATCGCTCGCCGACGTGCCAGCGTTTGCCAACTTGCCAACACGCCAACGCTCGCCGACGTGCCAGCGTTCGCCAACACGCCATCGCTCACCCACCAGCCACAGATCTCCAGGATGCCGTAGATCTCCTGCGCTTTGCCATCCTCCTGACCATCAGCGATCTCCGCTGCCCTCACGCGCTTATTCACCTGCGCTCCCGCGCACTCCTTCACCTGCGCTCCCGCGCACTCCTTCACCTGCGCTCCCGCGCACTCCTTCACCTGCGCGCCAACGCGTCCCCTCGCCAACGTGCCAACGCGCTTACTCGCCAGCGCCCTCACGCACCTGCTCGAATGCGCGCGTTTATCCCCGCGCGACTGCGCACCCACGCTCCAGCAGCCTCCCGTGCGCGATTCTTTGAATGCCCCACCGCGCGAGCGCCAGCACGAACCCCATCGTGACCCCTGTTCTCGCCGGGCTCTGCAGCTCGTGCCTGTGACTGGGACGTGTGCTTCTAGATCGTCGTCAGGATCTCCACTGCGCAAGCGCAGGTCTCTCACTCCGGACCAGAAAGAGTCGTCGGAGAGGTCTAAGCAACATTCTTCCCTTTCTTCCTTACAGGTAGGCCCCGTTGCGTTCACTCCGAAGGATCGGGCGATCTCCTTCCTCCAGTGGGGATTACGGACGCTGCGTCCGTATCCCGTCAGTCTTGGTTTGGGCCACTGATGAAGGCGGTGGTGCAGGCTATGAAGCCAGCCCTCGCCGACCTGGGTCTCAAGCCAAGGACAGACTCGCCTCCGCTGAAGAGAAGGAGAGGAGTGGATTTCGTGGTGACTTCTCCCAGGGAGAAGTTGGCTCCTAAGAGGTCCGTCAGGAAGGCTCCATCCCCTTCGCAGTCGTTTTCTCCTTCTCCTGTGGACGAGGCCTTTCCATCCTCAGGAGAGTCCAGAGAGGCGGATGCCTCTCCCACGGCACGAAGGGGAGAAACCCCGCCTCGAGGAAGAGAAACGACTCGCGTGGAAGGTACCTTCCAGACCTCTTTGCTGGAGTCCTGTATCCCACCCAGGAGGGAACCCAAGAACTCAAAGACAATTCCTAAGTCGTCTTCGCGGATTCGTCCAGAGCCAACCAGACCCCGGGAGAACGTCCACGTGTCTACCCAGGAAGAGCCTCTGGGGACGGGAGACTTAGCTGCCAGTCGGCAGGGAGGAGAGCAGCACGAGTCTGAGCACGCCTTCTGGCAGGACTTGAATCTGATGAGGCAACTCAACAGGTTCAAGGACCCGGAGATCGCCCCTCGCGAAGGCAAGTACATGGTCTTAGACCAGGTCTATGGTACCCAGAAGCCCCCGAAGGCCAGCGCTGATTTGCCCTGGTCCCAGGGGGTGAAGAGTGCGAGACAAGGTCGAAGCTCAGCTCTCGGACCTCGCCTCCTCCAGCCATTCCTCTGCCGGGAATAGACTCCTCCCACCTCCTCGTTTACAGCAGAGGAGGTATTTTGAGATCATTGGGGAGTCTAGCCTAGCTCTTCCCCTCCACCACTCGGTGAAAGAGCTTACAAGGGGAACTCCGCTTGAGAAGCTCTCCGCCCGGCAGCTGACATTCTCGGCGTCGGAGATCCTGATCCAGGAGAAGGTCGCGAAGTGTGCCATGCAGGCCACTTCGTGGCTGGACGTCTGACTGGGTTCTCTGGGCATCCTATTGCGCTCCGAGGACTTGTCTAAGGAGAGCAATAGGAAGGCCCGGGAGACCTTCCTCCTCTCGGGCACCCGCTCCATCGATTTCCTGGACCACCAGGTTACCAACCTGTGGGCCAACTTGATCTTGAAGTGTCGGGACGCGGTGACCGAGAAGTTCCATCCGAAGGTCCCCGCCGTGGATGTCTGCAGGCTCAGACACTCCTCCATCCTTGGAGGAAGCTTGTTCGAGCCCAAGGACGTGGAACGCAGAGCTGAGAGTTGGAGGAAGTCGAACCAAGACTCGCTCCTCCAGAGGGCCCTTGCATCTCGGCCTTACAAGCCTCCAGCTCCGCAGCAGCATCAACAGCAGCCTCACATAACATCGAAGCAGACTCCGGCAGCTAAGATGAAGGTGTCTAAGCCTCAGCCCTTTCCTGTCAAGGACAGGAGGGGCGGTAAGTCCTCCAGGGGAGGCAAAACTCCTAGGGGGAGCGGCCGTGGCCGCAAACGCGTGGCAATCCCCCCGCGTGTCCACCCGTGGGGGGATGCCTTCAAAGTTGCGTGCACAGGTGGCAGCAACATGGGGCCGATTCTTGGATGGTCTCTGTGATCGGCCAAGGTTATCGCGTTCCATTCACAACATCTCAACCTCCCCTGACAGCGAATCCAGCGTCATTGAGCTCCTATGCCATGGGATCAGCAAAGGGGCTGGCCCTTCGGGCAGAAGTCGAGACCATGCTCAAGAAGGATGCTCTCCAGGAGGTCGTCGATGGCTCCCCAGGCTTCCTCAGTCGACTCTTTCTTGTAAAGAAGGCGTCTGTAAGCTGGAGACCCGTCATCGATCTCTCGGCTCTGAACAAGTTTGTCAAGCAAACTTTGTTTAGCATGGAGACAGCGGACACGGTCAGACTTGCAGTGAGACCGCAAGACTTCATGTGCACACTGGACCTGAAGGACGCGTACTTCCAGATCCCAATCCATCCGTCTTCCAGGAAGTACCTGAGATTCAGCTTAGACAGCAAGACCTACCTGTTCAAGGTACTGTGTTTTGGTCTCTCCACAGCATCTCAGGTGTTCACCAGAGTGTTTACCCTGATTTCGTTATGGGCGCACAGGAACGGCATCCGTCTCCTCCGATATCTGGATGACTGGGTGATCCTGGCAGACTCGGACTCGACCCTTCTTCAGCACCGAGACAGGCTTCTGGGACTTTGCCAGGATCTAGGGATCATGGTAAATCTCGAGAAGTCTTCTCTGCAGCCGTCCCAGCGACTGGTTTATCTAGACATGTTATTAGACACCAATCTCCACAAAGCCTTTCCATCAGATGACAGGATAGCAAGGCTGAGGAGGGTGGCAGAACCCTTCCTCAGGCGGGAAGAGTTTCCAGCCCAATCATGGTTACGTCTTTTAGGTCACCTTGCCTCCCTGGCCCGTCTAGTCCCGAACGGCCGTCTCAGGATGAGATCCCTGCAATGGCGGGTCAAGTCCCGGTGGAATCAGGGCTCCGATTCCCTGGACTCTCTGGTCCCGATAGGACCCACGGAACAGACGGACCTGCGGTGGTGGCTGATCGACGAGAACCTACGCAAGGGAGTGGATCTTCTCGTCCTTCCCCCGGATTTGGCGCTGTTTTTGGACGTGTCAAAAGAAGGGTGGGGAGCCCACATTTTTAACCAGAGGGTCTCAGGCCTTTGGTCAGAATCAGAAAAGTTCCTGCTCATCAACCTGCTAGAAATGAAGGCCGTGTATCTGGCTCTTCAATAGTTCCAACGGACCCTGGCGGGCCACTCCGTGGTGGTGATGAGCGACAACACCACGGTAGTGGCTTATATCAACAAGCAGGGTGGTACTTATTCAGAACAGCTATCCCATCTTGCGGTAGAGATTCTGAGGTGGTCCGAAGTCCACTCGATAACACTATCAGCTCACTTCATTCCTGGCAAGAGGAATGTGCTCGCCGACAGTCTGAGCAGGGCTTCGCAGATAGTGAGTACCGAGTGGTCTTTGGATTCTCAGATAGCCAACAAAGTCCTGACTTTGTGGGGTTCCCCGACGGTGGACCTGTTCGCGACAGCCTTGAATTTCAAGCTGCCGCTGTACTGCTCCCCAGTCCCGGACCCCAAGGCTCTCTGGCAAGATGCTTTCCAACAGCGGTGGGACAACATCGACGTGTACGCCTTCCCACCGTTCTGTCTGGTGAGAAGGGTGCTCAACAGGACCAGACTATCGGTCAACCTGCCTATGACCCTAATAGCTCTGCTATGGCATCACGCGGAATGGTTCCCGGACCTTCTGCAGCTCCTGACGGAGCTTCCGAGAGAACTTCCCCCACGACACGAGCTACTCAGACAGCCACCTTGCAACATCTTCCACAAAGCCGTAGCCTCGCTTCGGCTTCACACCTTGAGACTATCCAGCGTCTCCTCACGGAGAGAAGCTTTTCGCAACAGGTTGCAGAGCGAATGTCTCGTCACCTGCGAAAGTCTTCCGCGGGAGTCTACCAGGCGAAGTGGAGAGTCTTCTGTGGTTGGTGTCGTGGGAGGGGTATCTCTCCACTCGATGCCACTATTCCAGCAATAGCGGAGTTCCTCGTGTATTTGCGGGAAGAAATGCGCCTTTCGGTCTCGGCGGTGAAAGGCTATCGCTCAGCCTTAAGTCTGGCCTTTACGCTGAAGGTAGTGGACATTTTTTCCTCGCTAGAACTCTCTTTACTCATACGTAGCTATGAGCTTACCTGCCCTCAGTCAGAAGTGAGACCTCCTCCATGGAACGTGGTTCGTGTTCTCAGGGCTCTTAAGAGACCTCCCTTCGAACCATTACGCCAAACGTTTGATCGCCACCTGACTTGGAAGACGGCTTTCCTACTCGCGTTGGCCTCTGCCAAACGAGTTAGTGAACTTCATGGTCTCTCGTACGACATCGCCCATTCAAGGGGATGGGGGGAGGTAACGTTCAGGTTCATCCCTGAGTTTGTTGCCAAGACTCAGAATCTGGGAGTGCCGCACCCTCTGTTCGATCCTTCAGGGTCACGAGTCTCCGTTCTGTAACAAATGACCCAGACCATCTGCTATTATGCCCAGTGAGGAGTCTGAGGCGTTCCTTGTAGAGGACAGCTGCAGTTCGTCCCCGCGTACAAGTGTTGTTTGTAAGCACTGGAAGGACGAAGAGGAGGGTCACCAAGAACACCATCTCGGCCTGGATTCGAAGGGTTATTCACCACGCCTTGAATCCTGACCCTCCTCCGTCACACGATGTCAGGGTCATCGCTAAGTCCCTGGCCTTTAAGAGAAACTTCTCTGTGACGCAAGTACTACAAGCTGGGGTGTGGAAGCGTTAAACGACCTTCACAGCCCACTACCTGCAGGACGTGACCCACAGGAGCCTAGATACCTTTTCTATTGGCCCTGTGGTGGCTGCACAACAGCTGGTCTAACCTCAGGCTCTTTAATGGACAAGTAGCAGAAGGTTAAGGGCGTTGTTACCCGGTTTTTCTTCATCCTCCCCTCTCTTGGGGAAAGCAGCATCCTGGTCTCCGCATAGCTGACCTCAACCTCTGCAGCTAAACCATGCTCCCTTGTGTTCCTAGTATTAAGTTAATACTGTCGCGTCCCCCATACCCTGACGAGGTGGTATTGGGAACGTCCTAGCCTAGAATTCCATATAAAGGACTCCAGGTCAACTTCCTAGGACGAGTCACACTCTATTTCTCCACACACAACTTATGTAGGCCACACGTACCTTGTGGCGCAAGGGACTTGTGAGGTGCAGGGACTCCTTCTCACGAGTGCTACTCACTCGGATTCTGAGTCCCCGAGTAAAGCCAAAGCCAGTAAAGCTGGGGATTTTCCACCCTTCCTAAGGGGTAAGTCACCCAATGTAAATAGCGTGGTTTGTATTTCAGTTACGGAACAAATGACAAATTCGGAGATAATTTGTATTTTTCCTAACCATACAAACCTTAGCTATTTACACATATTTGCCTGCCAGCCCTGTCCCCCAAGACAAGTCCTACCTCTAAGTGAAGTGAGATAACTCACCGGTGTGTGTGGGGGGGATAGCAAGCTACCCCTTCCCCTACCCCCTTGCTAACTAGCGCGGGGGTAGTTAACCCTCGTTAAAATTCTATTGGCTCGTCAATTTCAGCTATGCCGAAAGTAAACCCAATGTAAATAGCTAAGGTTTGTATGGTTAGGAAAAATACAAATTATCTCCGAATTTGTCATTTCTCTGGTCGAAGCAACTCTAGCACAGATCGTGGAATTCCTTGAAATCCTTTGCCAAGAGAAATGCCTCTCAATCATGGCTGTCAAAGGCTGCCACTCAACATAGATTACAGTACGGTCTTCCGATTGAAGGGTATAGACTTTTCCACTTCCCGGGAGTTGTTTATGCTTGTGAGGAGCGAATAGTCATGCCAACCTCAGGATCTCATGTCTATGGAGTGGGATGTGACTTTAGTCCTCAAGGCTCTTAACCTTATCCTGTTCAAGCCTTTGATGAGGTTGTCAGACAGAGATCTAAGTCTCAAGACTGTCTTTCTGTTAGCTTTAGCATCAACAAAGAAAGTTGGAGAGTTTCTTATTTAGTCACCCAAGCCGAGGGATAGAAGGAGGTCTCCTTCAATTTTGTGCCGGTCTTCTTGGGCAAAATCCAGAACCGGTGGTTCATAACCCAGGTTCGAGTCCTTCTCCATCCCCTTTATTTGGGAGTTGTTGGGTGGTGATCTAGAGGAGATGATCTGTGGTGCTATCTGAAAAGGACCCCACATCTCAGGCTTGAGTATTAGAGACTTTTTGCTGGGATTAGCAGGTCCAAGAAAAAGGTGTCAGGGAACACGGTTGATTTCTGGCTTTGTAAGACGATCCGTAGAACATACGCCTCAACTGATGAGGGGGTTAAGGTACCAGCTAGAACCAGAGCTTACCAAGTCAGGGGTATTGGCCTCACTCTTGTCCTCAGGAGAAACCTGTCATTGGGTCAAGTGTTGAAGGTGGAGTTTGGAAAAGGCAGACCAGCTTCATAGCCTTTCACTTACGATAGTATAACAACAAGTCCCTTGACACCTTTCCTTGTCACCATCCTTGGCGCTTGAAACATTGGATATGAAAATGGGATAAATTATGTTAAGAAAACTTCAATAATAATGAAGGATATATTTTTATGAATAGAACTTACCTGTCAGTTATATATACATAGCTATAGTCTCTGATGTCCGGCAGAATTTTTCAAAATTCGCGGCAACCGCCGTGTGGGGGTTGTGCGGTTAGATGGTTAACACCCCTTACAGGGTGGTACGTGGAATCATTCCTGTTTTCTGTTCCTCAGATCATCTCTGCCGATTGGACTGACACCATCGTTGGTCCGCCATTGGAGTTTTTCTTTTGCTTTCCCTGTGTCGCTGTATTGGACTTCTATTTTGGTGACGTACACTGATCTAGGGTTTTGGCAATCGCTTTTGTTATTATTCTTTAACTATTTATTTGTTTATGATGACTGATAAACTTCATTTTCGTGTTTGTGTAAATGAGGTATGCAAGGTGAGCTTACCGAAAGTTTCTGTAGACCCTCACACTGTTTGTTTAGAGTGCAGGGGTTTTGAATGTGCTCTTGATAATAGGTGCAAGGAATGTGAGGTTTTGACCGAGAAAGAATGGTTAAGTATGAAACGCTATGTGCGTAAGTTAGAGTTAGATAAAGCCAGGAGGTCTTCGAGATTTAATTTTGCTAGTGAGCTTAGCTTAAATATTTCTTTTGATCCCTTAATTAATTCCTCTGTAGAAGTTAAACCTTCTCCTGAGGTAATAGCTCCTGCCCCTTCTACAGGAACGGTATCTACGGGTGACCCTCGGTACGCCAGGATGGCGGCTGAGTTGAAGGCTATTAAAGACCAGCTTTCAACCTTTAAAGGTAAGAGTGAGAGTGTGATTAGTGCTTGTGATAGTGCAGAGGAGGTAGCGACTGATCAAACCTGTCACGTCCCTAGGTCTAGACCTCTACCAAGGTCCCAGGACCAAGGGAGAAGGTACATCGACGGCTGCAAGGGAGTGAGAGGTACGCATCCTCGGTCAGCCTTCACTTCAAGAAGTCCTGTTGCGTTTTCCCAGGCTGCTCATGACCGCCACGGAAAAGGCGTGTCGGAAGTGATGGTGTCTTCCCCGAGCCCCTCGCCTAGACGCAAATGGCAGTATGAAGCTTCGAGACTGACCAAGAGGAGATGGAATCAAGCTGACCAGACCTGTTCTTGCTCTCCCTTATTGAGTAGCCCGGAACCTTTTCCTTCAGAGGATGACTGGGACGCCATTCCAATGAAGAGATCAAAGCCTAGAAATGGAGGGAAGGAAGATTCTTCTCTTCTTGTAAGTGACGAGAGACTATCGAGAGAACCTTCTCCTACGACCAGCGCTACTTTGCAGCCATCGCCTTCGGAAACGCAGGATCCAGCAGCAGTCGCGAAACCTTTTATGAAAGTTATGCAGAAGCAGCTATCTTCTCTGGTACAAGCTTTTAGCCGCCCTTCCTCCCAGTCGGGCAAGCGTAAGGATGACATTTTATCGATTAAGAAATAGGCCTCTAAGAGGGAACGGAGTGCCTCTCTCAGGGAACCGCGCTTCTTCTTCCTCGACACGCCGCCAGGACGCTCACGATTTTCGTCGCCAGGACGCTTCCGTCTCTCGCTCGCGGCGCCAGGACGCTTCCAGCCTGCCTCTCCAGGATGCTTCCGCTTCACGACGACAGGACGCATCCAGCTTTCGTCGCAAGGACACTTCCAGCTCTCGGCGCCAGGGCGCATCCTCCTCCCTCCTCGAGAACGCTTCTAGCATGTGATGTCAGGACGCCTCCATCGCGCGGCGACAGGACGCCTCCATTGCGCAGCGACAGGACGCCTCTGACGCACGGCGCCAGGACGCACGCGCCTCTTGATGTCAGGACGCATTCAGCCCTTGCCAACAGTACGCATCCGACGATTTGCTTTTCTCGGACGCGGATGAGCAATTGGAAACTGATCGGCTTGTTGAAGCAACCTCAGACTTAGTTCCTGTAGCCCAAAGAGAGACTGAGTTGGAAGTAGGGCAAGATCTAGAGGATATCTCAGGGGATGAAGATAAGCCTGCTAACGCGGCTGCAGATTATAAGGTTCTCTCTCGCTCACTCCTTGAGCTTTATGGGTAAGAGTTTCAACCTGCTGCTCCTCGTTCTCCTCAGTCGCAGTTTAGCTGGAAGAAGGCCAAAAAGCAGTCGGCTTTCATCAAAATGAAGCTGTCCATCTCGGCTAGGAAGGCTCTCACTAGAATGGATAACTGGCTGAAGGAGCGTAGGCAAGCGGTCAAGACCACCTTCTCGTTTCCACCAGCTAGACTTGCGTCTAAGGCGGGCATGTGGTACGAGACTGGAGAAGCTCTAGGCCTGGGAGTGCCTGCCTCCTCCAAGGGGGACTTCTCTGGCATTGTTGGCTCTTCCAGAAGATATGCCCTTAACTCGGCGAAGGTAATGTGGTCTATATCTGAGCTTGACCACCTCGTCAAGGGAATTTTCTGAGCCTTCGAAGTCTTCAGTTTTTTGGACTGGTCTTTGAGTATGCTGGCCAGGAAAACAGAGCGGTTGGAAGATACAGAAGACCTTACTAGTATTATGGCCTGCATGGACAAGGCTCTTAGGGATGGGTCAAATGAGTTGGCTTCCCTATTTTCGGCAGGAATTTTAAAGAAGAGGGCCCTTTTATGTTCCTTCACTTCTAGAGCAGTTACAGTTGTGCAGAAGGCCGAGCTCCTTTACGCCCCTCTATCGGAGCACCTTTTTCCTGAGTCCCTTGTCAGGGACATTACCCTTTTTCTAGCGCAAAAGGCCACACAAGACCTCCTGTCACGTTCTGCAAGGAAGGGTTTACAAGCGGTTCCTTCATCATTGAAGAGAGAGGAGAGGAAGCTTCAGCAGCCCTTTCTGAGGTAGAGCTCCGACGAGAACAGACTTCAGAGGAAGAAGGCAGGAGACGGGCGGTAGAACGAATAGGGGTTCATTCAGATCCCGCCCCAGGAGATGAAGCTCAGGTCCTCCAGATGGCGGTAGGAGCTAGACTGTCACTTTTTTGGCAGGCTTGGAAGAAAAGAGGGGCGGACGCCTGGTCCCTCTCAGTCATCAAGGAGGGATACAAGATCCCCCTCTTGAAGAAGCCTCCTCTTTCAAATACGCCTCTATTCTTGGTGGCGCAGTACTTGGATGTCAAGAAACAAGAGGCTCTACTGGATCTGGTGAACCAGATGCTGGAGAAGGGAGCGATAGAACCAGTTCTGGAACTATCTTCCCCAGGGTTCTACAATCGCCTATTTCTGGAACCCAAGAGCTCGTGTGGATGGAGACCTGTGCTAGAAGTCAGCGCTCTGAATGTCTTTGAGGAAAAGACAAAATTTACCATGGAGACATCTCAGTCAGTGCTGGTAGCAGTACGTCCAGGGGACTGGATTGTGTCTCTGGATTTACAGGACGCTTACTTTCACATCCCCATCCATCCGACTTCGAGGAAGTTCCTAAGATTTATGATCCAGGGCAAGTGTTTCCAGTTCAAGGCTCTTTGCTTCAGCCTCAGCACTGCTCCTCAAATCTTCACCAGGGTAATGGCGAATGTGGCAGGATGGCTTCACCAAGAGGGGATAAGAGTATCTCTATATCTGGACGACTGGTTGATAAGATTCTGGTCGAAGGAGAAATGTCTGGAGGACTTACACAAGACTTTTATGATGGCTCAGGAACTGGGTCTTGTCATCAACAAGGAGAAGTTCCAGACCAAACCGAGTCTGACAATTCTTTATTTAGGGATAGTTCTGGACTCGGTTCGTTTTCGAGCTTCTCCCTCCCAAGAAAGGCAGACCAGGTGCCTCGGGAAGGTTCAGGAACTCCTGGAAAGACAGAAGTGCTCAGCGAGGGATTGGATGAGTTTGCTGGGAACCCTCTCCTCGCTCGAACAGTTTGTCTCTCTGGGAAGACTGCACCTCAGACCTCTTCAACACTTCCTATCAAGGGTGTGGGACAGGAAGATTCAGGAGGACTCCTTTTCCTTCCTCATTCCAGCAGAAATCAAGAGTCATCTGATTTGGTGGCTGGATCCAGCTATTTTAGGGGAAGGAATCTCCCTGTTCAGGAAGAACCCAGACCTAGTGTTGTTCTCAGATGCTTTGGAGTCAGGATGGGGAGCAACACTGGGAAGCAAGGAGGTCTCAGGCTCTTGGGGAAAGGAGCAAGCCGGGTGGCACATTAACAGGAAGGAGTTGATGGCCAATCTGTTAGGACTGAAGGCCTTCAAAGACTCTGTGTCGGGGAGGATAGTGGAGGTCAATTTGGACAACACCACGGCTTTGGCTTACATCAGAAAGCAAGGGGGAACTCACTCTCACTCTCTGTCTCTGTTCGAAACAGCAAAAGAGCTCCTTCTGTGGTCGAAGGAGAACAACGTAGAACTTCTAACAAGATTCGTGCAAGGACAGAAGAATGTAAGGGCAGACATGCTCAGCAGGAAAGGGCAAGTTCTTCCCACGGAGTGGACCCTCAATCATCAGGTCTGTCAGAGTCTGTGGAAGTTATGGGGGAGGCCTTTAATAGATCTCTTTGCCTCCAACCAAAACAAAAGGATCCCCAACTACTGCTCCCTAGTCCCGGATGAAGAGGCAATACCAGTAGACGCCTTCTTGATGGACTGGACGGGGATGAACACCTATGTGTTCCTCCCTTTCAAGATCATCAATCTGGTAGTCAGGAAATTTGCTCTCTTGAATCAGGAAGAATGATCCAAGTAGCTCCATTCTGGCCAGCAAGAGAATGGTTCACAGAGGTGTTGGACATGTTAGTGGACTTTCCAAGAAGCCTTCCTCCAAGTCCAAAGCTTCTCAAACAGTCCCACTTCGAGAGGTATCATCAAAACCCCCTCGTTCTACGACTGACTGCCTTCAGACTATCGAGAAGCTTGTCAAAGCGAGAGGCTTTTCTGCAATAGCTATCGCCAGAGCGAGGAGGGTCTCTTCACAAAGAGTCTACCAATCGAAGTGGGAAACCTTTAGAGCTTGGTGTAAGCAGCATAAAGTTTCCTCAACCACTACCTCTGTGAGCCAAATAGCGGATTCTTGTTGTCCCTCAGACAATACTCTAAACTGGCCGTATCCACTATTATAGGGTACTGGAGTATGCTTTCTGCTGTCTGTAGGCAGAGAGGCACAGCCTTGACTCAGGATAAAGACTTGCAAGATCTCTTGAAGTCTTTTGAGACAACTAAGCAGGCTCAGTTAAGACCCCCAGCTTGGAATTTGGACGTAGTTCTGAAGTTCCTATGCAGCAAGAAATTCGAATCCATCTCACAAGCATCCCTTAGAGATGCTACTAAGAAAACCCTCTTCCTGATGGCTCTGGCCACAGCAAAAAGGGTCAGCGAGATTCACGCTATTGAAAAGCAAGTGGGCTTTAACCAGGATGGAGCAGTATGTGCGTTGAGGATCGACTTAGAACGAGAATCCATCTAAACCCTGGCCGAGGACGTTTGAGGTTCCTAACATCACTAATGTGGTGGGTCAAGAGCAGGAGAGGCTCCTCTGCCCAATTAGAGCCTTAAGGGCTTATTTATCTCGTACCGAGAATGTTAGAGGTGCTTCCAATTCTTTATGGTGCTCGGTGAAAGATCCTCTAAAGCCCCTCTCAAAGAATGCATTGTCATTTTTTTTGAGGGAGGCAATAAGAGAAGCTCACCTCTTGTGTGAGGAAGAGAGCTTCGGTCTTTTAAAAGTAAAAGCTCATGAGGCGAGAGCCATTGCTACTTCACTGGCATATCGCAAGAATATGTCAGTTAGACAGATTATGGACGCAACGTTCTGGAGAAGCAACTCTGTGTTCGCCTCTCATTACCTCAGAGAGGTAAGAGTTGATTATGAAAGGTGTTATACCTTGGGCTCATACATAGCTACTGCTTCTGTATTGGGCAAAGGAGTTACTACCTCCCCTCAACCTTAACTTTTGTATGCCTGTGTTTGGGTTTTGCTTTTTATGGTTGTCTGAGGACTGATTGGTGGTACAGTGCCCTCACTCTAGGTAGATAGTAATATCTATTCTGCAAGGTTAGGTGGTTAGTTTGAGTAAGGTTGCAGTTTTTTTTTTTTTTTTTTTTTTTTAAGGAGCATAGGTAGTGCTGAAGTCTAGTCAAGTTGTTGGTCTCACCCCCTTTGACAGACTCGATTGAGTTGTTTCAGCATGACAGGTCCACCCCTGGCTGACACTCCTAAGGGAAAGCGACTCAAGGGGCAGGAACCTTTGAAGTCAGCTACCTTAGCAGGTAAGGAGTCAAGGTGTTTTATCCTACAACTTATTGTTGTTTTCCCAATGATTTTAGCTGTCTGTCACCCTCCTCCAAATGTGTGAATCAGCTATTTATATATAACTGCCAGGTAAATTCTATTCATAAAAATGGATTTTTTTATGATAAAACAAAGTTTTATGAATACTTACCTGGCAGTTATATATATATATATTTTAAATCCCATCCTCCTCCCCTCGAGACAGGTGGGGCAAAGATGATCTGAGGAACAGAAAACGGGAATGATTCCACGTACTACCCTGTAAGGGGTGTTAACCACCTAACCGCACAACCACCACATGGCGGTTGCTGTGAATTTTGAAAAATTCTGCCGGACGTCAGAGACTATAGCTATATATATATATAACTGCCAGGTAAGTATTCATAAAAGTTTATTTTATCATAAAAACTCCATTTTATATTTATCTTTTCCCTTTTCACTTTTCCTATAAACTCATTTGTAACTTTTGAAGGAGATCCATCTGAATAAATCTTTCAAAGAGGCCTCTTTTTGCCAGCTGCAATGATACTTTTATACTGTTCAATAAATTTCATTCCATTAGAAAATGTGAAATACTGTACTGTATAAGGAAAACACCAACACTTCCACGGCTTATATAGATTGTAGTATTGCATGAACATAAAAGTATAATTAATTTGTAGTTGTTTTGGACTTGCTAGAAAAATTAATGTGTAATCTGCCATTTTTTTTCTTTCAGGACGTTGCCAAATATAAGATGTTGTAAATGATTGTAATGTTATGCTAATGTACTAATGAGCATATTTGATTTTAGGCTGCTGGGTTTTCATCTTTATATACATGGCAGCGTCAGCAGTCACGTAACTTAGAGTATGTATTACATGATGGACCTCCATATGCTAATGGACAACCGCATATTGGTCATGCAGTTAATAAGGTATGTTTCAGAGCACTGCTACACATACATTAATGAAAGTGTGTTATAAAAAAGTTGTTTGTTCCTACATAGACAAAAACCCTTGTCCCTAATTGGAGTATGATTTCAGCAAAGTTGGAAACTCGGTTGTTGAAAAGTATAACATGGTGTCGGTAGTTACTGGTGGTTGGCGGGGAATTCCCTCCCCCATCTGTATACTTGTATGCCCCTTTAACCTCAGCCGCCAAGTAGTATAGACATATTCTCGGTCCTTTTAACTGAGCTGCTTTAATAATTTTCTCTTTAAAGAGTATTTACTGTTTGTATAATAAAGAAACTACGTATAAGCACTTTCACGAGCAGGAGTAATAGACTTTGGGTCTATTACTCCTGCTCTCCTTGTGTCCTTCTTGCAGGGGTCATGACTGCACACAGTTATTCCCCAGTAAGGAGGGTAAGGAATGGTTGTCATCAGAGTGGGTAGTATATAGGAGAGAAGAAAGAAGGTAAAGTGTAACTCTTCACCTTTGGGGGGTTTCCTCAATTCCGAAGGAATCCTCTAGTTTTCGTCTTTTGCTCTCGGGTATTCTACACCTTGAGCCTTCTCTGTCTTTTCCCACCAGGTTGTTGGCAAAGATGCAGAACGACCCAAATCTTGCATATCCGATAACAGAGTGTGAAGTGGTTTTAGCTGATTTCCCCTTGGATCAGGTAAACATTGCCCTTCAATTTGTAGTGACCCTGAAATTCAAAAGGCCAAATCCTTGGCTCTGATGATGTTATAGCTTTCTTTAGGATTGGAGGACATTGCGTCAATGGAGAGCCCGAAAACTTCTAATCAATCAATTTCTTCCATGGAGAACTGCATCAAACCCTCACTAGGCCTACCCTGTCTTCCGATGTTGCCACTTCTGTTGCGGCAGAGTCAGTGCCTGAGTGACCCCCTCCAGCCTAGCTTGGACTACCATAGGTGCAGTTGAAGACAGGTCCTTGCCTAGAGAAGTTAATTCACTCTTTGATGTGACGACAGCTAGGAAAGTTAAGAAAGGGTTATCCCCCTTTTCCTTTCAAAGCTGTTTCGACCTCTTTAGAAATACAGTCCAGCTGCTACCACCTCCTGAAGGTGAAAAGGAAGTGCTTCTTTTGGGTCCAAATAGTGCTTCCCTTTCACACAAGTGTGAAATGCCAATGGGAAAAGCTGCCAGTTGACGTCACAAACCTCACTCATATTCCTTCCAAGACTGGATCGTTGGAATCTTTTAAAAAATGTAGAGACAAGTATTCAAGAATTAATGAAGACTCGCACACCACAGACTGCACTCAATCTCCAATAGAAGAGTTCCCTGGTGATCTCATGCTCAAAAGTGTTTATCCATCTTTTGAATGAAGAATTTTCCTTTGGGGTTGAACCTCATGATCACACTTATACTAAGATGCATGCATAGCCCCTTAGAGCACACTTTTGCCTTTGATATAGGAATCAGGCCTTTGGCCAATTCTCACATTTGCATGCATGCTAAGGTGCACGTTCACATCATAGAGCACTCTTACACATCCAAAGAAGATCTACATCTTGAAGTAGTTTCCCATCCTCATGTGTGTACAAGCTCCGGAACTTATGTACTGTACCTGTCTAAAGAAGAGTTAGCTCTGGGGATGGATCCTTATTTTTGTGCAGGCGCTGTACAGACTGTAATTACGCTTCTGATGAAGTGTTAGCTCTTGAGGTTGATCCTCAGTCTCGCGCATGCACCAAAGTGTGCACGCTTTTAGAGGAGGCTCACTACTCTAAAGATGAATACTGTTGTAAGGTGGATAATCATTCTCGTGTGTGCGATAAAGCTTGTAGGTAAACCATGGAGTGCTCACACCCATCTGATGAAGTGATTTCTTAAGTCTTCCATACATGGCCGTGGGTGTTCCCACTTGCAAAAGAATTGCCATAGGACTTGGATAACCAGTCTTGCATGTGCTCTACAGTTTTAGATACTCATTCGCATGCTCTGTACAGTGCATGCAATCTTTGGAAGAAGAATTCTGTAATGAGGTGAATTCTCAGTCCCAGCCTGTGCTCTTGGTGTAATTAGTTTATAGTGTACTCTCCCTCACATTTTACTGATTAACCCATGCATGCAAGGTCTTATGAACAAACGCATCCATTGGTGCTCCAGCGCCCTCCAGGCCATAGTAGTAAACTCATAATTTTGCCATCACTTGGTGGGAAATGCTATCCTGAACACACTTATGCTTCTAAACTCTCAAGAACTGCAGTTCGTGTGTGCTTATCTAATAGGCAGCGCCCACTTTGATACAAAGGCAAACTTAGACATTTGTGCTCTCCCAGATAGACATTCAGTATACTGTAGGCCTTCACCTTTTTGCACACATATTCATCTAACTGAGCTTACTCTTGTTCACAAGATCTCACCTACCAGAAGAACAAAAGCACATGGTCCTGACCATGTATGTCATCGTGCATGGGGGCGTACCACTGGCTACAAGTACTGTACTCACTTTGCTTTCGCCCCCAACTTCCGGAACCCACTTGTTCCGCTAACCATAAGCAATTATCCATTCGAACATTTGTTTTAAGAAAGGGAAATAGTTGGTCTGAGCTCTACTCATTAGCACTTGCTGCAGCAGAGGGACGTGAAGTATCTGATTTAGTAAATGGTAGGTTGGTTCATTGTCCTCATTTGCTTAATCTTCATCTTGTTTTCCAGGGGCACTCTTCAAGATATAGACTTACTGGAATAACGACCCTCTACCTACTAGAGGGTAGGGTCTGCTACTGCATTTTTTAGGTACCCTCTAGTTATGCAATTACAAAGTTTCAAGTGTTATTGGGAATCTCAGGGATTTGTCTTATAAAAATGACTCTTCCATAAAGAGCTTTGGGCTCAGTGGCTTATCATAGTCCAAAAAATGTCTGATGTAACTTTCATCACAGTAAGCTAACTCTGTGGATCTTAAGCAGTTTCATTATCACCATCTAAATAATAGTTATTCCAATTGTAAGTATGATACAGTACTCTATTGATGATTTTTAAATATTTAACTTAGCCGGTGAATATATATAGCTGCAACTCTGTTGCTCGACAGACAAAAAACTGTAAAAAAAAACTCGCCAGCGATCGCTATACAGGTTGCGGGTGTGCCCATCAGCGCCAACTGTTGGCCAGATACCATACTCAATGTAAACAAAGACTCAATTTCTTCTCTGTCGACGTGTCGACAAGACGTACTTTTACTCGCTGTAGAACCTGGAGTTTTCTCAACATATTTGGTGAAGTACTTCATTTTGGTTTGAGCTTTCGCAGTGCAGGTGTTTTATCTTCATCTTAAATCTTGAACTCGTTTTGGATAGATTTAATTTTTGGTGACAAAGAGAGTATGGACTTTCTTTGACTTTTAAATGGCCGACCCTTCCCTTAGACGGAAGTGTGTTTAGGCTTTTAGTAATTATCTTATCACGTTATAAATTAATTATAGATTTTCCTCTATATATTTTATATCTCACCGCCTTTATTAGGCCTCTTCGATTAACTTTCCATTTTTAATAAACATAAAAAATAATTTTCAATATTAATCTTACCCGATAATCATGTAGCTGTCAACTCTGTTGCCGACAGAAATCTACGGTAGGGATACGCCAGCGATCGCTATACAGGTGGGGGTGAACACCACAGCGCCATCTGTGGTCAGGTACTCTAGTACTTCTTGTCAACACCACCTCAATTTTTCCTCTGTCGTGCCTCCGGCTAGACCTACATGGATACGCTGTTGATTCTGGAGTTATTGCTCACGATTTGGTGATGTATTTGCTCTAGAGTTTAGCCTTCGCTATTCAGGAAGCTATATCATTAGCTTAGCAAGTTTTTGGAATTAATTTGATTTAATTTTTTATTTAATTTTGGTACGAAGAGAGTATGAACTCTCTTTCACTTTTAAATGGCCGACCCTTCCCTTAGACGGAAGTGTTGGTGTCGAAGAGAGTATAGACTCTCTTAATTTTGCTTAACAAAGTTATAGATTTATTTTATATCTCTCCGCCTTTTATAGGCCTCTTTGATTAACTTCCTTTTATTATAAACTTATTAAAATTAATTTTTATATTTGTTTATATTCGACCTTTCCTAATAGTAGGCGGTCTTTTCTTGGAACCGAAGTTAATTAACTTTGAGCCCGTCATTTCGTTTTTACCTGTTAACATATTATGCCATTTTAATGTTTTTGAAAGAATTTCTTTGATAGTCTTGTACTTTTTTCAAAGTTGAACTAACGTTTTGTTTTGTCTCTGCAGTTGTTGACGTTCAGAACGTTCAACTTGCGCTCTATCGTTACGATAGAGAGAGAGTCTATCACGGTGTCACGTTGCAGTAAGAGTAAACCGATTCTAGCGTTTTGTTCATTCTTTCTTAGCTTAAATGGTTCTATTCTAATAAAGGAACTTTTTATTTGGGAAACCTTTCAGTTTTTTTCCTTTAACAATAATATGTTTTAACGATATATATAATTGGGCTCTTCTCTCAGGTGCTAAGTCAAGAGAGAGAGAGAGAGAGAGATAGAGACGGAGGGAGAGAGAGGAGGGTAAACGTTTCGTTCAAGCGGGTAACGTTGTTATCGTTTTTGCTCTTCTCCCTAGTCTCTTTAGGGGAAGAAGGTAAACGTTTCTAGAGTTTTATTCTTGTTCTCAGACTTTATGCGGTGAGAGATTTTAAACGTAGTTTATTTGATCTAGTGTTTAATCTCTTTTCCAGCCACTGAATTATTTATCTTTCATTATGTTTTTCTGTTACATTGTAATACTGTTTTCGCAATTACTAACTTTTAATGAAGGATAGAATTGCGTGTTTCAGGTACAAACCACTTAAAGTTTCGAGTTCAGTGAAATAAGTGCAAACAGAAAATCAAAAGTGATAAAGTGATAAGCGCATAGTGTTACAGTGTTGCGTTCGAGGGTTCGTCTGTTCGTGCCAGTTGTTCGCCTAGTCTGGGACCTCTTACAAGCTCCCAAGCCCAGGGGAGAAGTAATGTCGAAGGACTTATGGGTTCAGCAGGCCTTGATCGACGAATAGACGTTTCCCTCCGTGGTTTCGGGTGTAACCAACTCACGTAGCCGACGTGATCACCCCACCCACACAAAGACGAGAGAGCCCATTTTATTCCTCGTCTGCGGAAGAGGTTTCTCGCAGAAACCATGGACCAAATCTTGCAGCTTTTAAGTGCAAGTCGGTCCCTTCCGCGCAAGTCCAACTCCTAGGTGGTGCCATTAGCACTGGGTCAGTTCGGACTTGCTGCAGTACGACAACTGCACACCTCCCAGAGAGGCAAGGTGGTATCGCAACAGACAGTAACTCCGTCTGTTGCCGCACCAGCTGTTTTAGACCCTCAGTTTCAACGGACAGTAGCTCCGTTTGTTGTTGTCTTTCTTAAACTCTAGTGGTCTATGCTGCTGACAATGCAGTCTCAGCTTGCGGTGTTGATGCAGGAGTTTCAGGCAGAGAAGGTTAACACACCTCCTCCTGCGAGCGCTCCTCCACCTCTACGCAGTCCAGCCTGCCAGACGTATGATGTTGAGGTTCTTCAAGCTACCTCCATGCGTGAGCTGCCGCGTTGGGAGTTGCCAGATACCAGCTCTGTGCAGCAACCTCCCCTTTCCTTGAGGCAGGAGCCTCTTGCCACGCGGCAACCTCCTCAACACTTGAGGCAGGAGCCTTATGCTTTGCAGCAACCTCCTCTACCCTTGAGGTAGGAGCCTCTTGCGTTGCGACTACCTCCTCCATCCTCGAGGCAGCTACCTCTTGCGGTGCGACAACCTCCACCATCCTCGAGGCAGCAACCTCAACTCCACCTCTGCGCAGTCCACCCTGCCAGACGTATGATGTTGAGGTTCCTCAACCTACCTCCACGCGTGAGCTGCCGCATTGGGAGTTGCCAGATACCAGCGCTATGCAGCAACCTCTTGCGTTGCGGCAACCTCCACCATCCTTGAGGCAGCAACCTCAACTCTTGCGGCAGCCACCTCCACTCTTGAGGCAAGAACCTCAACTCTTGAATGGGCTCTCGTGGCATGGTTGGTTTCGACCTGGCCTTTCATTAGAAGGGGCTAGCGTTCGATCCCAAGTATGAGGTAGAAATTTATTTCTATTTGAACACGATGTTGTGTTGATATTTATCCATATTGACTCATTAGGGGTAATTTGAATGAATTACTACCAATTGTGTCACGTGGTGGCCCGGGGAAATCTGGTAAAACTCGCTGGTAAAGAGACTGATGTCTCACCAGGTAAATCCTCGGACAGCTAGATTAGTGTCAGGTTCAGATTTCTTTAAAAAATCCTCCTCTACCCATCAGGCAGCCTCATGCTATGCGGCATCCTCCTCAAACCATGAGGCAAAAGCCTCATGCTATGCGGCAACCGCCTCAACCCATGAGGCAGGAGCCTCATACTATGCGGCATCCTCCTCAACGCATGCGGCATAAGCCTCATCCCTTGCAGCTTGAGCCTCATCCCATGCAGCATGAGTCTCATACCATGCAGCATGAGCCTCATCCCATGCAGCATAAGCCGCACGCCATGCAACATGCTCTGCTTACCTTACAGCTTGCTCTACATACAGCATGCTCTGCATACCTTACCGCATGCTTCTCAGTCACACATCTTTGGTTGTTGCCAACTCACTAGACTGTCAAGCAGTTTCATAACGTTGCCTTCTAGTCTGCTGTTTTTGCACCAGTGAAACCCTCACTGAGAGAACTTAGCTTTTCTCGGATATGGTTCCTGTAGATGAGAAAGTGCTATTCTCCCTCCTTCTGATTTTCCCTTGAGGACTCTGTCATTTGGAGAGGAGCCTTTAGCTGCTTAGCCTCCTATGGACTTTTATTTAAGCATAGCATGCTTCCAGGGAGGGTAATGGTTCCACTTCAGTCGCTAACCCCGTCTGTTACCACACCTGCTCCCATAGACCTTGAGCTGTGTTGCAAGACATGCAGTCCAAGCTTAGTCCTTGTTAGAGGATTTTTTGTTTACGGAGTCAGTGTGTCACTGGGAAGACGTTCAACAACCAGCAGAAGTGTCTTGTTGTGACGCAGTGCGGCAACCTCAGCAACCCGATAAGGAGTTGTCTGTACGACCCAGACAGTCTAGACAGCTTCGGGTTGTCACTGTACTTCCTCGCTTCCCCATGGTTGACAGTTCACAGACTGTGCAGCAGTACCATGATCTTGTGTCCGGCTCCGTCAGACGACTAGCTTTTAAGAGCTCCCACAAGTCGTCGCTGTCTGGAGATTCTCAGATGGACTATGGATCTGACCAAGGAACTGGGCCTCCTGGTCAATTTTGAGGAGTCCCAGCTCGTCCCATCCCAGACCATTGTCTACCTGGGTATGGATCTTCAGAGTCGAGCTTTTCGGGCTTTTCCGTCGGCCCCAAAGATATACTAAGCCCTAGATTGCATCCAGAGCATGCTGAGAAGGAACCGATGCTCAGTCAGGTAGTGGATGAGTCTAACAGGGACACTTTCATCGCTGGCACTGTTCATCGAGTTAGGGAGACCCCACCTCCCCCCCTTCAATATCATCTAGCGGCTCACTGGATAAAGGACATGACGCTAGAGACGATCTCAGTTCCTGTTTCCGAAGAGAGGAGGTCTACTCTCACGTGGTGAAAGAACAGCTTTCTTCTCAAGGAAGTCTACCTTTGGCTGTTCAGAAACCCGACCGCCGTCTCTTCTCTGACGCATCAGACACGGGCTGGGGTGCGACTTTGGACGGACAGGAATGCTCGGGAACATGGAATCAGGAGCTAAGGACACTTCACATCTATTGCAAGGAGCTGTTGGCGGTTCATCTGACCTTGATAAACTTCAAGTCCCTCCAGCTTAACAAGGTGGTGGAGGTGGACTCTGACAACACCACAGCCTTGGCTTACATCTCCAAGCAGGGAGGGACTCATTCGTGGAAGTTGTTCTAGATCGCAAGGGACCTCCTCATCTGGTTAAAAGATCGAAAGCTCACGCTGGTAACGAGGTTCATTCAGGGCGATATGAATGTCATGGCAGATCGCCTTAGCCGGAAGGGTCAGGTCATCCCCACAGAGTGGACCCTTCACAAGAATGTTTGCAGCAGACTTTGGGCCCTGTGGGGTCAGCCAACCATAGATCTGTTCGCTACCTCGATAACCTAGAGGCTCCCGTTGTATTGTTCTCCGATTCCAGACCCAGCAGCAGTTCACGTGGATGCTTTTCAGCTGGATTGGTCCCATCTCGACCTGTATGCATTCCCGCCGTTCAAGATTGTCAACAGGGTACTTCAGAAGTTCGCCTCTCGCAAAGGGACACGGCTGACGTTGGTTGGCTCCGCTCTGGCCCGCGAGAGAATGGTTCATAGAGGTACTGCAATGGCTGGTCGACATTCCCAGGACTCTTCCTCTAGGAGTGGACCTTCTACGTCTACCTCACGTAAAGAAGGTACATCCAAACCTCCACGCTCTTCGTCTGACTGCCTTCAGACTTTCGAAAGACTCTCAAGAGCTAGGGGCTTTTCGAAGGAGGCAGCCAGAGCGATTGCCAGAGCAAGGAGGACATCCACTCTCAGAGTCTATCAGTCTAAAGGGGAAGTCTTCCGAAGCTGGTACAAAGCCAATGCAGTTTCCTCATCCAGTACCACTGTAACCCAGATTGCTGACTTCCTGTTACATCTAAGGAACGTAAGATCCCTTTCAGCTCCTACGATTAAGGGTTACAGAAGTATGTTGGCAGCGGTTTTCCGCCACAGAGGCTTGGATCTTTCCACCAACAAAGATCTACAGGACCTCCTTAGGTCTTTTAAGACCTCAAAGGAACGTCGGTTGTCCACTCCAGGCTGGAATCTAGACGTGGTCCTAAGGTTCCTTATGTCATCAAGATTTGAACCTCTCCAATCAGCCTCTTTTAAGGACCTCACATTAAAAACTCTTTTCCTCGTGTGCTTGACAACAGCTAAAAGAGTAAGTGAGATCCACGCCTTCAGCAGGAACATAGTTTTCACATCTGAAACGGCTACATGTTCCTTGCAGCTCGGTTTTTTGCTAAAACGAGCTTCCTTCACGTCCTTGGCCTAAGTCGTTCGAGATCCCAAGCCTGTCCAACTTGGTGGGGGACGAACTGGAGAAAGTACTTTGCCCAGTTAGAGCTCTTAGGTACTATCTAAAAAGGTCATAACCTTTACGAGGACAATCAGAAGCCTTATGGTGGGCTATCAAGAAGCCTTCACTTCCAAGGTCTAAGAACTCAGTTTCTTACCTATTCAGGCTCCTGATTAGGGAAGCACATTCTCATCTGAAGGAAGAAGACCTTGCTTTGCTGAAGGTAAGGACACATGAAGTGAGAGCTGTGGCTACTTCAGTGGCCCTCAAACAGAACCGTTCTCTGCAGAGTGTTATGGATGCAACCTATTGGAGAAGCAAGTCAGTGTTCGCATCATTCTATCTCAAAGATGTCCAGTCTCTTTACGAGAACTGCTACACCCTGGGACCATTCGTAGCAACGAATGCAGTAGTAGGCGGGGGCTCAGCCACTACATTCCCATAATCCCATAACCTTTTTAACCTTTCTCTTGAATACTTTTTATGGGTTGTACGGTTGGCTAAGAAGCCTTCCACATCCTTGTTGATTTGGCGGGTGGTCAATTCTTTCTTGAGAAGCGCCGAGGTTAAAGGTTGTGATGAGGTCCTTTAGTATGGGTTGCAGCCCTTTATACTTCAGCACCTAAGAGTCGTTCAGCATCCTAAGAGGACCGCTACGCTCAGTAAGAAAGACGTACTTAATAAAGGCAGAGTAATGGTTCAAGTCGTCTTCCTTACCAGGTACTTATTTATTTTATGTTATTTTTGAATAACTAATAAAATAAAATACGGGATACTTAGCTTCTGTGTTAACATGTATGCTGGTCTCCACCCACCACCCTGGGTGTGAATCAGCTACATGATTATCGGGTAAGATTAATATTGAAAAATGTTATTTTCATTAGTAAAATAAATTTTTGAATATACTTACCCGATAATCATGATTTAATTGACCCACCCTTCCTCCCCATAGAGAACCAGTGGACCGAGGAAAAAATTGAGGTGGTGTTGACAAGAAGTACTAGAGTACCTGACCACAGATGGCGCTGTGGTGTTCACCCCCACCTGTATAGCGATCGCTGGCGTATCCCGACCTTAGATTTCTGTCGGCAACAGAGTTGACAGCTACATGATTATCGGGTAAGTATATTCAAAAATTTATTTTACTAATGAAAATAACATATTTTAATGTTTTGTTTATATGCGACCTTTCCTGAGAGTAGGCGGTCCTAACTTGGAAACCGAAGTTAAAGAATGTTGAGCTCTTTCAATCGTAAATAGCTTTTAAAGAGCTAATGATTTAAAACTTTTTAAATGAATATTTTTAATAAATATTTTATGAAAGAATTTCTTTGAATAGTCTTCGTACTGTTTTCAAAGATGAACTAACGTTTAGTTTATTTATGCTACGCAGTTTGCGCTCTATCGTTACGATAGAGAGAGAGAGAGTATCACGGTTTCACTTTGCAGAAAGAGTAATCGATTCTGACGTTTTGTTCATTCTTCTTTCAAAGCTTAAATGTTTTAAATTCTATTTTAAAAGAACTTTTTAATTGAAAAACCTTTCAGTTTTTTCCTTTGGTCAAATAACATGTTTTTTTTGACGAAATGTAATTGGGCTCTTCTCTTAGGTGCGAAATCAAGAGAGAAAGAGAGAGAGAGATAGAGACGGAGGGAGAGAGAGGAGAGAAAACGTTCCGTTCAAGCGGGTAACGTTGTTCTCGAGTTACTCTCGTCCCTAGTCTCTGTACGGGGAGAAAGGATAAAACGTTTTTAGTTTTATTCTCGTCCCCAGGCAATGTACGGTGAGAGATTGAAAACGTAGTTTTGAATGAACTAGTGTTTCTTCTCTTCCCCAACCACTGAATTATTCATCTTAAAAGATGTTTACTGTTTTTTTTGCTGGTATTAATGTGCTTGCATTATACGACTGATTTCGCATTTACTACCTTTTGATGAGGGTAGAATTGCGTGCTTCAGGTAGAAATCAGTAAAAGTTTCGATTTCAGTGAAATAAGTGCAAAACAGAAAATCGTAATGATAAAGTGATATTGCGCAAAGTGTTACAGTGTTGCGTCCGAGGGTTCGTCTGTTCGTGCCTGTCGTTCACCTAGTCCGGGACCTCTTGCAAGCTCCCAAGCCCAGGGGAGAAGTAATGTCGTACGACTTATGGGTTCGAGAGGCCTTGATCAGCGAACAGACGTTTCCCTCTATGGTATCGGGTGTATCTTACCAAGATCTCCCCTACCATAAGGCGAGAGAGACAATTTTCTCCTCGTCATCCGAAGGCTTTTCGCATAAGAAACCTGAAACAAGGTTTCGAGGCCCTTAAGCGAAAGTCAGTCCTTTCAGGACAGGTCCAGCGTCCTGGTTGCAGCCATTAGGACAGCTCTGACCCTATGCAGTCATCGGAAAACTGCTCGCCGCCTAACAAAAGCGTAACACAGACTCCGAGAGTCTTTTTTGTTGGCAAAGTGTTGCGGTCACAGACGTTACCCTCGTCTCTTACCGCAACCATTTCCGTTGATCCTAAATGGGTTGTACGGCAAGACATGCAGAATAAGCTTGCCTCCCTTATGGAAGAATATTCTGCCGATTAGTCTGTTGAGCCTAGCCGTTTATCTCATCGAGATCCTGGCTTTCAGCCAACCTAACGTTCCTTTGTGCGTCCTGTTGACGTTGGCGTAGCTAAGTCACGTCAATGAGGTTGTTTAGAACCACACTCGATGCGGTCTCGTGTGGATTTTCAGCCACATTTGGACGTTAGGCCACTTGCTGATGCTCCTGTTGACGTTCAGGACGTTCGCTAACAATCGGAGTTGACTTGTTTTGACGCTGTGCGTCAACCTCCGCATTCTAGAGTTGTTTTGACTGCTCAGTCTAGGCAGTCAAAGCAGTCTCGAGTGGACGCTGTGCGTCCTCACGCACCTGTTGTTGTTGACAGTTCACAGACTGTCAAGCAGTTACATGACGTTGCGTCCTAGTCTCTCGCACCTGTTGTTGTTGACAGTTCACAGACTGTCAAGCAGTTACATGACGTTGCGTCCTGGTCCGCTACTAATGCACCAGTGCGTGTGGACTCTGCTTGTAAAGCATTGCCACCACGGTAGGTCTCTCCCTTGCTTGAGACTCAGCTATTATCGGACAAGGTTCCTTTAGATGAGGAAGTTGCTGTTCCCCCTCCTATTGATATTCCCTTGAGGACTCTGTCAGACGGAGAGGAGCCTAAAGCTGCTTAGCCCTCTATGGACTTTAATTAAATCATGCTGATTTTTAAGGATCTTTTGTCCGGATCTTTTTGTAACTGCTGCTCCTCGTTCGCCTAAACGTCAGAGCTTACACTAGGCCTAGCTACTTCGAAGCCGTTGTTTATAAGCTAGTGCTCTCTCGCTCTCCTAGAGAGCTTTACGTTTGCTAGGCGACTGGTTTATCACCAGGAGGAGTTTGGGGGATACAGCCTTTGCTTTCCCTTCTTTTAAACTGGCTTATAGAGCGAGAGTCTGATATGACACGAGAGAAGTTCTCGGCTTGGGAGTTCATGCCTCTGCACAGATAGACTTCTCAAATCTCGTAGACTCTCCCTGGCGCCTGGCCAGGAGACGCTCCAAGATTTTACAGGTCAACTTCACAGCTGTTTTCGAGCCTTTGAAGTTTTGCTGTACAATTATGTCATGCATAAACAAGGCTTTCAGGGATGGCTCCAATGATCTGACAGCCACGTTCTCTGCAGGGACAAGTCCCTCTGGGATGGCTCCATGATTTGGCAGCCATGTTCACTGCAGGAGTACGTAAGAGGCAAGTGCGCTCAATGTGTTCATTGTCAAGCCAAACTTCACGATGAAGTCTACCAGGCTGTCTTGACAGCATTTATGGAAGGCGACTGGATGGTCTCTCTCGACCTTCAGGAGGCATACTTCCACATTCCTATACACCCGGATTCCCAACCGTTTCGGAGGTTTGTTCACAGGAATGTGGGGTACCAGTTTCGAGCTATCGGAGATCAGAGCCTCCCTGTACTTGGACGACTGGCTTCTCAGAGCCTCTTCCAGTCATCGCTGTCTGAAGGATCTCAATTGGACTCTAGATCTGGCCAAGGAATTGGGACTCTTAGTCAATTTGGAAAAGTCACAGCTGGTCCCATCCCAAACTATTCTGTATTTAGGGATGGAGATTCACAGTCAAGTTTTTCGGGCTTTTCCGTCGGCCCCCAGAATAGATCAAGCCCTGCTCTCCATCCAGAAGATGCTGAAGAAAGAACGCTGCTCAGTCAGGCTGTGGATGAGTCTGGTAGGGACGCTATCATCCCTGGAGCAATTTGTCTCGCTAGGAAGGCTACACCTCCGTCCTCTTCAGTTCCATCTGGCTTTTCACTGGAAAAAGGACAAGACGCTAGAGGCGATCTCGATCCCGATTTCCGAAAAGATAAAGTCTTGTCTGACTTGGTGGAAGGACAATATCAGCCTACGAGAGGGTCTTCCCCTGGCAGTTCAGATACCCAACCACGTTCTCTTCTCGGACGCATCGGACTTGGGCTGGGGCGCAACGCTGGACGGTCGGGAATGCTCAGGTCTGTGGAACTCGAGTCAGAGGAGCATGCATATCAACAGCAAGGAGCTTTTGGCAGTTCATCTGGCCTTGATAAGCTTCGAGAATCTCCTTCGAGGCAAGGTGGTGGAGGTAAACTCGGACAACACCACGGCCTTGGCGTACATTTACAAACAGGGAGGTACCCACTCACTGACTTTATACGAGGTCGCAAGGGACCTGCTCATCTTGTCAAAAGATCGAGGCATCTCCCTAGTAACGAGGTTCATCCAGGGCGACTTGAACGTCCTAGCAGATTGTCTCAGTCGGAAAGGTCAAGTAATTCCAATCGAATGGACCCTCCACAAGGATGTGTGCAAGAGACTTTGGTCGACTTGGGGTCAACCCACCATAGATCTCTTTGCAACCTTGCTGACCAAGAGGCTTCCAATCTATTGCTCTCCAGTCCCGGACCCAGCAGCAATACATATAGATGCCTTCCTCCTAGATTGGTCACATCTGGATCTTTACGCATTCCCACCATTCAAGATTGTCAACAAGGTACTGCAGAAGTTCGCCTCTCACGAAGGGACAAGGTTGACGTTAGTTGCTCCCCTCTGGCCCGCGAGAGAATCGTTCACCGAGGTACTTCGATGGTTATTAGACGTTCCCAGAAGTCTTCCTCTAAGAGTAGACCTTCTACGTCAGCCACACGTAAAGAAGGTACACCAAAGCCTCCACGCTCTTCGTCTGACTGCCTTCAGACTATCGAAAGACTCTCGAGAGCTAGAGGCTTTTCGAAGGAGGCAGCCAGTGCGATTGCTAGAGCAAGGAGAGCTTCTACCATTAGAGTCTACCAATCGAAGTGGGAAGTCTTCCGAGACTGGTGCAAGTCAGTTTCTGTATCCTCGACCAGTACCTCTGTAGCCCAAATAGCTGATTTTCTCTTATACCTGAGAAAAGGACGATCCCTTTCAGCTCCCACTATCAAGGGCTACAGAAGCATGTTGGCATCGGTCTTCCGGCATAGAGGCTTAGATCTTTCCAACATAAAGATCTGCAAGACCTCCTTAAGTCTTTCGAGACCACTAAGGAGCGTCGTTTGGCTACTCCTGGGTGGAATTTAGACGTGGTCCTAAGATTCCTCATGTCAGACAGGTTTGAGCCTTTACAGTCAGCCTCCCTGAAAGATCTCACTCTTAAGACTCTTTTCCTGGTATGCTTAGCCTCAGCTAAAAGAGTCAGTGAGATTCATGCCTTCAGCAAGAACATCTGATTTTCGTCAGAAAAGGCCACTTGTTCTCTGCAACTTGGTTTTCTAGCCAAAAATGAGCTACCTTCTCGTCCTTGGCCTAAATCTTTCGATATACCCAGCTTATCGGAGATCGTAGGCAATGAACTAGAAAGAGTCTTATGCCCTGTTAGAGCTCTTAAGTTCTTCTTAGCTCGTACTAAACCTTTACGAGGCCAATCTGAAGCGTTATGGTGTTGGGTTAAGAAACCATCCTTGCATATGTCAAAGAATGCTTTGTCATGTTTTATCAGATTGTTAATACGAGAAGCTCATTCACACTTGAGTGAGGAAGACCGATCTTTGCTTAAGGTTAAGACGCACGAGGTTAGAGCTGTAACAACTTCCGTGGCCTTTAAGCAAAATAGATCTCTGCAAAGTATCATGGACGCAACCTATTGGAGAAGCAAGTCAGTGTTCGCGTCATGTTACTTAAAAGGTGTCCAGTCTCTTTACGAGAACTGCTACACACTGGGACCATTCGTAGCAGCGAGTGCAGTAGTGGGTGAAGGCTCAACCACTACAATTTCCTAATTCCATATTCTTTTAATCTGTCTCTTGAAATGTTTTAATGTTTTTATGGGTTGTCCGGAAGGCTAAGAAGCCTTTCGCATCCTGGTTGATTTGGCGGGTGGTCAAAGTCATTTCTTGAGAGCGCCCAGATTAGGGGTTTGATGAGGTCCTGTTGTATGGGTTGCAGCCCTTGATACTTCAGCTCCTAGGGGTCTGTCAGCATCCTAAGAGGATCGCGAGGCTCCGTAAGGAAGACGTACTTATAAGGCAGAGTAATCGTCTAAGTCGACTTCCTTACCAGGTACCTATTTATTTTGTTTTTGTTATTTTGATAACTTCTAAAATGAAATAAAAACTCTTAGCTTATCAAATGTAAACATATTTAACTGGTCTCTACCCACCACCCTGGGTGTGAATCAGCTATATATATTCACCGGCTAAGTTAAATATTTAAAAATGATATTTTAATTATAAAATAAATTTTTGAATATACTTACCCGGTGAATATATAAATTAAACGACCCTCCCTTCCTCCCCAATAGAGACGCAGTGGGATGAGAAGAAATTGAGTCTTTGCTTACATTGAGTATGGTATCTGGCCGACAGTTGGCGCTGATGGGCACACCCGCAACCTGTATAGCGATCGCTGGCGAGTTTTTTTTTTACTGTTTTTTGTCTGTCGAGCAACAGAGTTGCAGCTATATATATTCACCGGGTAAGTATATTCAAAAATTTATTTTATAATTAAAATATCATTTTATGAAACAAATCTGATTTTTTTAAAAGCAAATTTAATTCATCATATAAACCCTGTACATACAGTATGTGATAAGTTCCCCTCAATTCTTCTGATTTATTTTAGTTTTTTTTTTAACTAATTGATCAAACTAAATGGAATGTTGGTCTTTTACCAGCTTTGAACTTAAGGATCCTTAAGGTGTATGTGTAATTATACTAGACAATTTTCCTTTTTTGAATAGGGAATCAAAAAAGTGATATTTTGTGGATGAAGTATTTGGGGTTATTATTAATACTTTCATGGAGATGTAAGATTTTTTCTTGATTTTGTATTTTTGCTTCCCAGATTCTGAAAGATATCACAATAAGGCACAAACTTCTTAAAGGCTACAAAATACATTATGTTCCTGGGTGGGACTGCCATGGCCTTCCTATTGAATTGAAAGCAAATGAAAGAGCAAGGAAAACCATGGGAAAGAAAAAACTACTTACGAAAGATCCACTGGCACTGAGGGCAGTTGGTGAGTTCACACTACATTGCATGTATTTAATTTTAGTACTCTTATTTTGCATTAATGCTTACTGTACAAGCAGGGAACTGAGCAGTTAAAATTTTTAGGCAAGTTTGTTCTTACACAAAGGCAAACCGTTTACTTTAAAATTTTAACAAGGTAGTTACAGCCATTAGCAGGTGACAAGCAAGTCATGTACACCAATCATTCAGCTCCTTTATCAAAATTTTCTCACTATCATTATGTAATTTTAGGTTTTAAATATAGAACTTACCTGCTGGTTATATAAGAATGGCTAAAGTCCCTGATGCTCGGCAGGAAATTCAAAATCTTGTGCGGCTATCGCAGATATGCCAGGTGTACACTAGCGCCCTCGCGGTACTACAGGTAGAACTATACCCAACTTCTTCAGATTTTTCCCTGCCGCCATGGCGGCGGTTCTATTGGAAATTCTCTCTCGCTTTTTACTCTGTTTGGACGTTATTTGGTGATGTATTAACGTTTTTTGAGTTTGGGCTTTCGCTTTTTTGTTTTATTTGATCTGTGATCGCGTATTTATAACTTGAAAGGTAAGATGAATAGATTTTTCAACCTATTTTAAACCTCACGAAAGCATAGGGCGAGAGGTAAACATCTCGTCCATTGATGACGTCACAGCCTTATGTCGTAGGCTATAAGTCCTACTTGCTTTTTACAAAGAATTTAATTAAAGGATTATTAATCTAAGAAAATTTTATCCTTTTAATAGTTTTCTTGAGGTAATCTTCGATCTGTTTGCAAAGATTAACTAGCATTCAGTTGTTACGCAGTTGTCAGTATTGTTACAATATTACAATATTTGGTAGCGATTTTTATGAACAGTACATTCTTCTTACTTCTCAAGTTTTTTAGTTGTACTATATAATAAGAACATTTTATTTTAAAATTAATTGGTCCTATCAGTATTTTTCCTTAGTCAGAGATTAAAGGAAGTTAAATTTCATTTAATGTTTATACGAATCGATGTAGCGCACGATTCTATGTATCGTTGTTTCCTTAGTGAAATGCTAAGATGGTTCGTATATTAAGTATAAATGTTCCAATGAATTCGAGTGATGATTCATCTTTTATTGGAATTCCTTAATATAAGGGTTTATTTTATTTTAGAAATATTATATCTATTAAGGTAATATTTAATATTTCGCTGCGTTTATATAGATTCAGTGATTTTTCATTCCCATTCAAACAATTGAGAGAATTGTAAGTCTCTTTAAGAGTTAATTTCGTTTGAGAGAACGTATACTTTGGTTTTCAAATGATTGTGAAACTTTTTTTTAACAAAGAGTAGAATGCAAATTTTTAGTGTTAAATTACGCAATGAAGTTTATTCAGTGAAAAGTGCTTCTGTTCGGACCTGTCGTTATCCTAGTCTTAGACCTCTGTCAAGCTTCCGGAAGGGGGGAAGTTAAGTCGAACGACGAAAGGAATCGAGAGGGTAGCCAGGCGTTACAGTCTTTTAAGACCCAAACGGAAGTCCTCTCGAGCGTTTTCTGTTATTCCCCAGAACGCTCACCCTCGCTATAGATAAAGCGAGGTATTAGTGTTGTCAAACATTATACGTGCCTTTCAGGCGCTAAGCTGAAAACAAAATTAGATTCGTTCTGCGTACAGTGATACCTCTACATACGATTGTCCCAACATACGAATTTTCCAACATACGAAGTAAAATTCGACCAAATTTCAGTCTTAACATACGAAGTGTTGCTCCAACATCCGACGTAAACAATACGATTACCCGTGGAATTTTCTCGAAAGCGTGTAGCGTAGTTAGTTGTTGACGCCGCTAGACGGCAGCACATTGGAGGGACGCCAATCGAGCGTCACCTTGATCATTCTGTGTTCCAAAATCATGGGTCCTAAAAAGCTTAGTTTCGGTTCAGGGAGTAGTAGCAGTGGTGAGAAAAAGAGAAAGTCTATGCTTTCATTAGAATTAAAGCAGGAAATCATAGAAAAGCATGAGCGAGGTGTACGTGTTAGCGATCTCGCTAAACAGTATAGCCGGAATATGTCGACAATCTCGACGATCATAAAACAGAAGTCAGCCATTAAATCAGTGAAACCTTCGAAGGGGATCAGGATTATTTCTAAACGTCGTAGCCCTACCCTTGAAGAGATGGAACGACTTTTGTTAATATGGATCAAAGACGAGATTGTTGGCGATACGATCACGGAAACGATCATTTGTGAGAAGGCCAGCGCTATCTACAGTGACTTGAAGGCGGCGCGCTCTCAGGGTGACGTGGGGGAGAGTTCAGCCGATCCTAAGACTGAGGAATTCAAGGCGTCTCGAGGTTGGTTCGAGAAATTTAGGAAACGGACCGGGATTCATTCAGTTGTTCGTCATGGAGAAGCTTCGAGTTCGGACACTAAGGCTGCTAAAGACTTTGTTAAAAAGTTCGAAAGCATCGTGGCGGAGGAAGGTTACGTAGAGCAGCAGATTTTCAACTGTGATGAAACCGGTCTGTGTTGGAAAAAGATGCCTAGTCGAACGTACATTACCGCCGAAGAGAAGAAAATGCCTGGACATAAGCCAATGAAGGATCGGTTGACTCTTGCGCTTTGTGCCAACGCCAGTGGGGACTGCAAAATTAAGCCTCTGTTAGTTTACCATTCCGAAAACCCTTGGGCATTTAAAGCACATAGAATTAATAAAGACCTGCTACATGTTCTATGGCGTTCTAATTCTAAGGCTTGGGTTACTAGGCATATCTTTGTGGAATGGGTAAACGTAGTTTTCGGCCCTGCTGTCAAGAAGTATCTTCAGGGAAGGAATTTGCCTTTGAAGTGCTTGTTTTGTTTGGACAGTGCACCCGCTCACCCCCCCGGACTCGAGGATGATATCATCGACGAATACAAATTCATCAAGGTGTTGTATCTTCCACCAAATACCACCCCTATCCTCCAGCCCATGGACCAGCAAGTCATCTCGAATTTTAAGAAGCTCTACACCAAGCACTTATTTAAGTAGTGCTTTAATGTCACGCAAAGCACCCACTTAACTTTGCGTGAATTTTGGAGGAGCCACTTTAATATCGCGCACTGCTTAAAGATCATTGATCAGGCTTGGGAGGGATTAACTCGACGGACCCTGAATTCCGCTTGGAAGAAGCTTCGGCCTGATGCTGTTGCTCCCAGAGATTTCGAAGGTTTTGGCCCCGAGAATGAACCTGTGCTTGCCGCCGAGGAAGACGTCGAAGAGATTGTATCCCTTGACAAGTCCATGGGTCTGGAGGTAGATGAAGATGACATCACCGAACTCGTCGATGAGCATCACGAAGAGCTCACCACCGAGGAACTCAAGGAGTTGCAAGCCTTGCAGCATGATGAGTTCCAAGCGCAGTTGAGTGAGTCGGAGGAGATCGAGGAGGTAGGCGAAATCTTAGGTACGGGGGAAATAAAACAGATGTTGGCATATCATTAACACGTTAATTTCATCGATAAGCATCACCCACAGAAACTTCAGGTTTGCCGTGTTGGTGCACAGTTCGATGATGTTTGCTTAACGCATTTTAGAAAAATCCCCAAAAGCCGTACAAAGCAACTTTCACTCGATAGTTTCTTTAAAAAATCTTTAAAACGGTCTAGTGATCATGATGAAAAGAGAGAAAGTGAAGCAAAGAAAAGGAAGACTGAATCGAATGAAAGTGATGAAAATTAAAAATAAGAAAAGAAAAAATGTAAAAAAAATTATAAAATTATAAAAATTAAAAAAAAAAAAAGGCAAATGTTAAGTTAAAGTTCACGTAGTAGTGTAAGTTATCGTACAAATTCACCGTCCCTACCTCCTCGCTGATCTTCCGTCTCCTCCTGCATAGAAGTCCCTACACCTGCGCTGGCCTGTCGCTAAGGTAAAGTGTTACATTACAACCCGTTTTTTTATTGTATTATTTCATTATTGTTTTTTTTTTTTTTTTTTTGTAATATGTATTTATTAAACAGGCATTGTATTAATGTCACGTGTAATTATGTGTAGCCATTTATTAAGGATTTATTATGGGTTTTTCGGCTGAGGAACGAATTAAATCAATTACCATGTATTCTTATAGGAATATTTGCTCCAACATACGATCGTTTTAACATACGAAGTAGTTTCTGGAAAGAATCAAGATCGTATGTAGAGGTATCACTGTATTTACGTTTCATGCGGCGCGGACTTAGTGCCTCCGCCTCCACCTGATGGGTGTCGTCTCACGAACGTGGCAAGCACTAAGGATAGACGAAGATGGGGCTGATTACATTTCGCCTAAAGTTGGTTCTGATCTTTGTTGTTAGGCGTGCAAACAGCAATTATCTTCGTTTATGCAGTCTTATCAGCCTGCCGTTGACAGTGTGGTTGTGTGTCATGATTCCAGTTTGGGTGCGGTTCGCACAGGCGACCTGCCTATTCTGGTGATGACTTGTTGTCGCACAGGCGGCCTACCAGCTGCAATGTTAAACGATGGGAGAAGGTGGATGCATCTCTTCGAGTACCTGCTTCTCGACGCCAACCGACCGCTCATTGCGCCTAGTATCAGTCTATCCAGGCGCGCCAACGCAGCAGAGCGGAGCGGTGCGTCAACGGAGTGGAGCGTCAACGGAGTGGAGCGTCAACGGAGCGGAGCGCCAGCGTCAGTGCAGACGCTTCGCTACCTATGATAATAGACTTTGATGTCTACATGACCATGACCGTCTGGTGTTGGGTCTTTGTTGCACCAGGCGCTAAATTAAGAAATAAATCTTAACTAGAAAGATATTACTGTATATTCTTGGACCAAGGCCTGTTGGGCTAATTCTTGGTTGGGAGAGCTAGAATTAAAACCTCTAAGCATTGAGGTCAGAATTCAGAATCTTAAGGAGTGGACTCCTAGGACTCAAGTCTTCTCTTCCTAGGATAGAATCTTGTAGGAGGAAGGAAATGACTCAGAAATTCATGAGAGTTTTTCTGAAGAGTTTCCCTTTTATTTTATAACTGCTGCTCCTCGTTCCGACTTCAGTTTTCGCTAATTGTGTGGAAGGTGTCTCTATTTATTTTATTATTATTACTAGCCAGGCTACAACCTTAGTTGAGAAAGCAAGATGCTTTATCCCAAAGGGCTCCTATAGGTAAAGATGGCTCAGTAAGGAAATAAGAAAATAAATAAACATTAAATCATTTCCAGAAGAGTAACAGTGTAAAGAGACAGTGCCCATGGTCAATGCAATAACGCGTCCTCAATGAGTAACGAACCTAACTGTAGAGGTTGGTGCAGCAGCGCCTGCAGCTGCAAAAGCAGGAAGTGCATTAAGGCCTTATGAGAATAGAGTATAAGAGTATATCTCCCACCATGGGCAGATCTTTTATGATTTAATGTATTATTTTTAAAGCGCTCTTTTTTTAAACATAAAACTTACAATCTAGTTAGATAAGAATGGCTGCAGCAAGCAGAACCTAAGTGGCAGCGTGTCTAAGCTCAGAAGTTAATCAATGAAACCGCGGAGCGTCAGCGGCAGTGGCAGGCAGGCGCCAAGCGTCAGCTTGACAATCATGAATTGGCGGAGCGTCAGCGCGAGCATCGCGTGAGCGCGGCGTGCCAGGATTCGGCGAAGTGGCAGCGCCAGCTAGATTCTTCCCATAGTTAAACCAATCGTGACAGCAAACGCAAGGCGAGTTGCTGTCAATTGGATGTGGATATGGAACAACGCAAGCACGCCCAAATCATCACTGATGCGCCTGCACAGGAAGGACAACTTTTAATCAGAGCACAGCTTCAATCGTATGATGTTCTACGTTCTTCCTGTCTACTAGACTAGGAAGTTAATCGTCATGTAGGCACGCGAACAGAATTTGCCCTCACAGCAGGTGTGTTGTGATTCTTAAACGAGAAGCAATCGAGTGTGTTTTTTTTTTCCACGAGAGCAGCGGAAGTCAGACAAATCACATATAATCCTGGCTCTTCCTCTGGAATCTGAAGCACATTCAGGGAAGAAAGAGTTTGTCCTCCTAGAAGGACGCAAAACCTAGACTTGGTCGTCAATAATCAATACGTCCGAGACCTTTCAGGAGTCATGCGTTTTCTAGTAACTTATCCCGCAGTTACTGATGTTCGCCGGAAGTTTTTCTGTTGAAAAAAGGCGATGTGTCACCACCAAAATCGGGTAAGACACATAATTCTACCAGAGAAAAGGTGCTCAGTTTGCTTCTGTTCACACTTCTTCTCCGCCCCCAGTTTGGGGAAATGTTTAGTACTTTCTTCTGGGATCGAGCGACTACTGATAACGGTATCTCATAGCATGGGATATATTCAGGTCGCGCACAAGGCGCGCTGGAAATGTCATAGGGACTCTCCCAGGTCACTCACGGGGCTGCGGTTGATGATCTTTCATAGCCTTTGCTCACGCTTGAGTTGGCGCACAAGCTGCCCCGTGAGTGTGGGTTTGGTCTGAGCTAAAAGAGGTCAATTTCATCTCTTTTTAGCGTTTACGATTCTTGGGGGGGGAAAAAATGTTTTTTTCCTAAAAGAGTAAGGACTATCATAGATCAAAGGGATGGTTTTTCGTTAGTATCAGACAGCGTAGTTCTCCGATGCTCAGCAACGTTTCCTCACTAAGATATGCTCATGTTGCGGGAGGCGTTAGAGCATACGCTTGTAGCGGCGCAGACGTGCACGCGGTCACAGACGCAGACGCCAGTCTGGTCGTATGTTGGACGCTGACAGTCAAAGTTGATCCTTTCAACTAGTTGTCCTATCCTCGCGATCTGCGAGATACGCGTCTCCACTCATGCGGACGCATGCTACACGCGAGCATCTCTCGGCAAACATGTCAACCTGAAATCCTAAGCAATCTAGACGCATGTAACAGTTGCTCCTTTGTGCCACTGACTGGACACGATGCTGTTGCCTACTTGTAGCACGCTGTAGAATTACAGCAGGCGAGACGTACACAGAGCGCTGTATCCATTCGACAAGGTGAACGCATACAGCACACTAGCACCTTACGGGGATGCAAGCACATGCGACATTATAGCCGCATATTAGATGTATAAAGTCTAGTCTTTTGCTCACAGCAATATGGACAGACTGTTGTCTTTCCTTCGCGTCACTCTCGCCTCACAGCTAATTATTTCTTGCGTCGAGCTTTGGCTTTATGTGTATTGAACATTTGTTGGTACACACGACCAGGTCTTATCTTCACAGCATGAGGTTCATGTTGTTGATGCTTTCTTTCAGCAAGCCTAGCTTCAGTATCGGTTTCTTACAACTGATCTGGATGCGTTTTGGGAGGAGGACTAGATCTTGAATCTCTTTCTCACGACATGTTGAGCTTATACAGCAGGCTGGAACCATACTGGACCCATGCTGGGTGCTTGCTGGAAGCATATCATCAGTCCGTTTTTTCCTGTGTCAGGATCACGAACGTTTTGTTTTAAACCATCAGGCTTTAGGTCTAGCTGCCTCCAGTATTTCGGAAAACCCTTATGATTAAGAGGTTGTTCGAAGGAGACAGCTGAGGTTATCGCTTGTACAAGGGACTTTTGCCTCAAGGTTTTGCAACCCAAATAGGGTGTTTTATAGAGTGGTGTAGAGCTAAAGGGCTGCTCATTTGGTAACTCTAAGACAAGCGGCCTGTTTCTTCATAGACCTTAGAAGAAAACACATTTTTTTCCTCCTCGACCATCAAAGGGTACAGGAGTATGCGGACAGCTGTCTGCAGACGCAGAAGATTGGATCTATCAAATAAAGACCTTATAGATCTTCTTAGATCATTTGAGATGACTTGGAAGCATCAGCAAGATGTGCCAGCCTGAAATTTAGGGGTCGTTTCTGGAATTTCGCGGTAGTGACAGATCCGAGCCTTTACACTTGGTTTCTTTTTTAAGGCCTAACTTTGGAGACTTTCTGAGTAAGTCTACCATAGTTGAGAGTCAGTGAGGTTCAATTTTTTAGCAAGAACATGGACTTCACAATGGTTAAGCCATAGGTGCCTTGCAACCTGGATTCTTGATCATTAACAAACGTCCTTCTCATCCATGGCCTAAATCTTTCAGGATCTCTATCCTCTCGAATTTGGTTTGTGAAGGGCTGTGAAGAGTGTTTTTACCCGGTTAAAACGATGAAGTTTTATCGGGACAGGACCAAAGAAGTTAAGAGTCTATTCATGACTCTTTGGTGCCCAGTCAAGAAGCCTGCGCTATCTATGTCTAAAACGCTTTATCGTCTAGTATAGACTTTAATTACAAGAGTTCTTTCATACTGTTGTGTGACAGATCATAACATGTCAAAAGAGTAAAGACTCATGAAGTTAGAGCTGTAGGAGCTTCTGTAACTTTTAAACTAATCTGTTCTCTGCAAAGCATCGCGTATACAGCCTTGTGAAGGAGTAATCCTGTATTCGCCTTGCATTTCTTAGACTGTATCCAGTCTCTTTATGAGGACGTCTACGTTTTGGGATCACTCGTAACAACGAGTGCAGTAGTAGGTGAGACATTCACCACTACATTTCCCTAGATTCCTAGTACCCCTGTTCTTCTCTTGGAACTGTTATATATGTTTTTTATGATTGTACGTGAAGATTGGTTGACAATCTTCTGCAATCTTTGATCTAGGCAGGTGGTCATTTTGTTCCTAGAGAGTGCCTGGAACAAGGGTGTTAGTTAAGGTCCTGTCATGTTATAGGTTATTAAACCGTTTGACAGGTCCTAGAGATCATCAGCTCCCTGGGTGGACCACTGGATCTTCTAAGGATAGCAGACAAAATGAGGCAGAGCATTGCTGTCAGCTTCCTTATCAGGTGAGAACCTCTTAAGTGGTTTATGTAACTCTTAAGTGAATTTCCAATTATGTAGCTATCTCTGACCCACCACCAAGGGTGCCAATCAGCCATTCTTATGTAACCAGCGGGTAAGTTTTATATTTAGAAATGTTATTTTCATAATAGAATAAATTTTGGAAGATTTATATTAGAAAAGAAGGACTTTCACTGGGCGTCAGAGGTCTCTCCCCAGAAATAGATTTTTCCTTCGTCAAAATCCCTTTTTTGAATATACTTACCCGCTGGTTATATAAATTAAAAACCCACCCTCCTCCCCTCTAGAGACCATGGGGCAT